>NC_056726.1:1917539784-1917654784 GCF_019279795.1 Protopterus annectens
ATCCGGTCCAATATGTAAAATGCAGTCTTGAAATACATGAGTAAGTCCATAATGTAATACATCTTATGAAGCCCATGACTGAGGCACAGAAACTGAAAAGAAGACTATAGACTGCAAAACTCAGGTTAGCTAGTGACTTACACTGACTTATATTTTTTTATTAAATAAAACAAGTGGATAGTTGTATCCAGTCCTTCCTCATCAATCTGTTGCCCATAGCAAAATGATATCATAGTGAGTTCTGGAGATGACTAACAATTACTTAATACTTTCACACTCATATCCTTTCCATGTATGTACTTACAGGTTAAGGTGCAGTAAGAGAGTCATTAGTCACAAGTGATGTAGCTCTTTTGGGAGTCCTACCTAACCTTTTCTCAACTGGTGACACACTGCAAAGGAATGTTTGCTTCCCAACCAGAAAGAAGAGTCATGTCAGGGAAACTTTCTTCCTTCCCTTGCCTGCCTTTTGTCACCTGTACATGTAATGAACACGTCTGTATTCACAGATTCATGCATGTTCCCTGAACACTGCGTCTCATGCTCATTCTCTCCTAGCATGTACAATTCTGCATGCTTCGTCAACTCCACCCCCTAAAACAAATTAACAAGCTGGCAAATGTCGCTATGATATACCAAGACATTTTAAATATCAATGAATGAAAAATAACAAATGTTGAAATTAGTATAGAGAAATAAAAACAAAAACTGCTGTTTTCTCTTAATATGGTTCACAACATTTGTGACTGTAAAATATGATCACTAATTTAATGGCTATTGTAAGATCTATACCTTCTGTAATATCAAAGCCATCCCATTTTCTATTTGACAGTAATGTAAGAACAGTGCAAATAAGTAAAGCTCACAATGGCTAGCTTAGTGATTGATGTAACAGGTAGGAACCCTATTGTGGGGCATACCTCTGAGTTACGGATTATTCTGATTAGTTGCAGTGCCAATGAAATGTAGAGAAATAGGCTTCTCACCTGTTGGAGATAGCTGCAGAGTGGTGGCTGCATAAGTGATAAAGAAATTAATACCAAGACACAATCTGGTAAATGCATGCATGCAACTGAGCTAGAATGTATGAAGAACATGGGTACCAAATTTCAGTGATGACTGGGATAATTAACTAGGCAAAATAACTAAAGTGGATTAAGTCTAGTTAATATCAGTGCTCCAGCAGAAATGAGATCACTGTAATTATAGAGAAACACAATTTGTCATCTTGTTATCCTGCAGCAATTCGTCCATTATATGCATGCATACAATTAGGTATGGCGACCTATTTGTCAAGGACAAACTAAATTAAATTTTGACTTCCTTAGTCTGTTCCTTTCCAAAATGGTACACCCTATAGTTTTGCAGAGTTTATTGATAGCCCAGTTTAGGATGCTTCCCCCACCACTTCATTTACTGATATAAACATCATCCATGGCTATTCTTGTTTTAAGAAAGAAAGGAAAAATTGACAAGTCAGACTTTTGAAATATTTGCTCTCAAGTAATATGACTGCTTACAAAGTGTGATGAATGTGGAGTTGCGGCACTTGGAGATAGGGGTGAATTTTATGAGTCACACTTTTGATGAGTTAACCTAAATTACTAGGACTGTCTGAACATGAGATATGGCATTTCTGAAGTCACCAGTTATGGCTTCACCCTGTTGTTCTAGTAGACCTGCGTTATCATTTGGCATAGAGCTATAGACATATACATATACAAATGTAATGCATTCCAAATTATGTTATCAGAAGCATTGCTAATAGGTAAAATTATTTTAAAATAAATGAAAAATAAAAGGACAAGAACATATTCAAATTGTTTTAAAAGGAATGCAGAAAAAAACAAATTGTGCAAAAACAGTCTGATTTAATTCCTGAAATGAAGAAGAAATTGGAAATACAGTACAGAAAACAAAGTATACAGCATGGGTAGCATTTTGTTTATTAAAATTGCAGATGATCAGTCTTCAGGAAAATGGTCATCAAATGGGAAATTCCATGGCCATCTGAGTGATCAGCTTTTTGTGTGTGTGTGTGTGTGTGTGTGTGTGTGTGTGTGTGTGTGTGTGTGTGTGTGTGTGTGTGCGCGTGTGCGTGTGTGTGTGCGTGTGTGCGTGTGTGTGTGTACATGTTGTTTTGTATGATTGGAGTGCAGAGGTGATTAAGAATATTCACTTTCCTCAATGATGTGTGATAATGGAGTCAGTTTAAAGTAGCTGGATGTAGGTGGGATACAGCCCCTGACAAGGAAAACATTGATTTAGGTTTTTATTTGTTAGGTAGTGTGTTTGGTGTGGTGTGTTAGTTTATCAAAAAAAAAAAAAAAAAACAAATAACTGTGTTTGTTCATTGATTTATAGACTTACAGTTTTATATTAGGCTAACCACCACCAGGGCCTTTACAAGCCTTGCCATGCAACCTGACCCCGTTTTGTCATCCGAGTCCCTTGCAAACTATATGGTGCGGTATGTTACTTGGGCATTAATTTACTTACTATTGTCCACTGTCCATCAGAGACATTAGGGTCAGACCAGAAATGAATTTGTGATTTCCAGTGCAGTGATCAAGTATTTATTTGAAAATGGTTAGGAACGAACTCCACTTCATATAGATGGGAAACTTATTCTATAAGGCGGGGATCCTTTAAGACATATATTGTTCTCCCCAATATGATCAATTTATGTCACAGGCAAAGTTCAAGTCCTTAGAGCTGGTGTTTCTGATGCTGTTTGTTTTGTGGATGTACATGAGATCCATCACAACTGGATTTGAGGATGCCTTATATGACAGACATAGATCGCCTATCAGTAACCTGAAGGACACTGAGTACATTAATAGGGCCTTAAGGTAATTTGTTTAGGAATGGGTATTCATACCATGGATTCTCTTAGCTAGGAACTTTGACGGCATTCCAGCTTTTGCAAATGCCTGGTGTCGTACATGGCAATGGAGCATTGTACTCAGTGAGTGGTCTGATAAGGGCTGAGTATGGTGGTACTATAACTTCCTTGTACCTGGATGACATACCGTGCCTTATGAGTTGGGCAACATAAAATGCTTTTCTTCCTATCTTGGGTACCTGTTTATAGAAGGCCAGATTACTGTCTACATATGTTCCCAGACCCCTAACTATTAGGTCAGTGGGTGTTTTATTGATGGAGTCATTAGCTTGGGAGGATACTTTCCCAAAGGGAACTATAAAACATTTTTTTGCATTGAATTTTAATCAGTGACTTTGACACTAGTTATTTGTTTGTGTAAGTCCCTCTTGTAGGATGTTGGAGTCATGGAGGGAATCTGTGATAGCTACCAATTTACAGTCATCTGCAAACTTAGTGAGCCAGAAGCCTTTGATATTAGCCTTTTCTTCAAAGAAGTAGATGCCAAACAAGAGAGGTTCGAAAAATGGAGTTCTGGGATATCTGCTGGTGACAAGTCTCCTGGATTGAGTGGCCTTACCGATCCAGACTTTTTGGGTCATATCTGTTAGTCAGCCAGCAATGTAGTGAGTTATGTAGTGATTTATGCCTAGATCTGAGTTTGTTTACAATAATTGAGTGTAGCATTACAGTGAATGCACTGACCAGGTCAAGGGAGGAGGTATGCACCATTTTCCCCAAATCCTTATCCTTGATGATCATTTTGAAGAAGTCTTCCAGGTTGAGTAGGCAAGAACATTCCTTAACAAAGCTAAACTTGGATGGGTCCAGTGTCAATAGGTTGCCAATGTCCTTGTTGATCATTTCCTTCATAATTCATTCCATGGTTTTCATATTAGACTTGTCAGACTGATGGCGTTGTAGTTCCCAGGGTGAGTTGATCGTCCATCTTGATGAAAATGGCTGACCATTGAAGCCCTCCATTCACCTAGTATGTAACCTGTTTGACACTGTAGTTAAACAGTGCTTCAAATGGTCCTACTAGGCCATACTTTAGCCTATTTAGGAAACAATTAGGGATGTTGTCAAGAACCACTGAAACAATAATTTGGCCTTAGTGAGGGCCAGCTCCTTGTTGATAGTAAGGGATTTCACAGGGGACAAGGGTTGTGTGTGTGTGTGTATGGGGGGGGGGGTAAATTTAGAGATGAATTTATCAGCCAGTACATTTGCCATGGCATGTTGGTGAAAGTTGTGCCATTTACCTCCAGTTCTACACACTGCTTAGTGTTAACCTTTAAGGCTGCTCTCGTAACTGAAGAAGGCCTTTGATTGCCCTTAGCATGGGAGGCTATCCTGACCTCATAATTGGCCTTGTAGGACTTTATTAGACCTCTTAGATTCTTGATTTGTTGAATCAGAGAGCTCTTGTTTATTTTATTTAACATTTATTTACTGGGAAAGTCCAACTTGGAACAACGCCAGTTTTCAGCGGAGGCCTGGGGAAAGGTGTTCCTGATATATGTCTTTGTGATTTGGGAGGAAACCGTAGCACCTGGAGGAAACCCACATGAATGTAGGGAGGACATGCAGATTCCACACAAAAGGCACCCCGCCTGAAAATCAAACAGGAGAACCTCTTGCTGTGAGGCGACAATGCAACCGCTGCATGAGTGCACTGTCATGCCTCTGTAAGAGTTGCTCTTTCTGATTTTGGTCATGATTTTTTTCTTTTGCTTACCTTGTTAAGGTAAGGGGTCCACCAGTAGGTTTGTTTCTGACATTAGATCTGGGCTTCATTCTGATGAAGTCACTTTTATGTGGATGAAAGCGCTAAATCATTGTTTCACCTGTACTTCTTAGTCTATTAAAGAAGAGTTTTTATCATGGGCGCTGACTTTCATTGCATTGTGCATCCATTACTACCTTAGGTATCAGTTCATTTTGTGTATTCATGCAGGTATGACAGCTTCATTGCAGCCATTTACATATTTAGACAGAATTTCTGTAAATAATTTTGCATAACTGGCTGTGTTTTGGGGGAAGCTGTGAATTTTGACAAATTGTCACTTAATAGGATGTAATTTACTCTAGAGTAATTCCTAACTGTTAAAGGTTTAATTATTTTTTTTGTCTGGGTTGATTTCATTTCAATGTTGACAGCTTTGTGGTCTGACCACACCAATAAGGATGTGGAATGGGGGGGGGGGGTCCCATGATTGAGACGATCTATCTGGCTGGAGTGCACACTCTCTGGATGGTATAGTGGTGCAGTGGTAGTGTTGTCACCTGACAGCCAGAGGTGTTCTGGTTTGATTCTTGGCTGGGCTGCCTTCTGTGTGGAGTCTGCATGTCATTCATGTGGGTTTCCTCCCACATTATAAAGACATGCATCTGGAGTTTTTCTCCCTGGGCTTCTGCTGAAAATTGGCTTTGTTCCAAGTTGGACTTTCCTGGTAAACAAATGTTAAATAGATCAATAAAATAAAAAAAATGTGTGTAATGTCATATATCCTAATTCTACATAGACAACTTTTATCTTCTTCTTGCCAAGCATGGTGAGAGGGGCATCTGTGGGTTGTGCAATATAATACCCTATGACACGAGTAGTAGTTAAAGTCCTTGCTTGCCTTATGGACATTGCTCATGAAAGCTCATTGGGTGTGGACTTAAATGTCATGTTGCTCGTTGCTTTTGCTAAGTGCTAAGTGCTTTAGTGATTGCTGAGGATAAGTCATGTAGATTGATGGCTTTAGGTGTTGCTGTTTGACGGCTTAAAAGGTCATTGATTTTATGAAATGTATTTTTAAGTACCTCAGCATATGAACGTTTGTGTGGTGAATGGTATGTGTGAAGGATGTAGCGTGTTTGTTCTTGATAGCCTTGTTTGTGAGATTTTTGCTTCCAAGAAAGTTATGTATATATATTTCTCAGATAATTTTGATTTTTTAAGTACTAGAAAGGTTCTTTGAGTACTTGAGATAATTACATTGTCTCAGGAAGTCCATATCTAGCAAGCTACAGAGGCATTAGTAAATTGCAAATCCATGTTGACAGGGCCTGTATTAGTGTTGGGCTATTATGGTTTAGGGACATGGATTTACACGGGTCACTTGGGTGGTGTCTAGGGTTAAAACTAGATGTTAGATAGTGATATGATCTGATATTAGTGCCGTTTGATGCACTAAGCTTAGCTCCATGTAGTTCAAAGTACAGTAAACTCTCAGTTAAGCAGAACTCAAGCAACCAGAAAAAAACCCCTAAGAAATACAGTACATTTTCATGTGTTGCACTTTCTGCCCCCCCCCCCACCGCAGAAACATACCTTATGTTTTTAGAGTTTTAAAAAGGACGATAGGAATACATTTCCTCTCCCCCCAACCTAAGAACAAGTCAAACCAAACAAACAGTATAGGGTACAGTATTAGTCAGGCCTATTTTAATAGTAACTCTCAAGCAATCAGAAACTATAGTTATCCAGAATCTACCAATCCCCATGGGTGCCGGTTAACTGAGAGTTTATGGTAATAGCCTTATCAGGTTGCTTTTATCTAGGGTAGTGCTAACTGCTACTGCACTAAAAACAGCTCCACACAAATACCCTTAATTTATAGCAGACAGAAAATAGCAAAAAACTAACTGCTGTGCACTCCTGCCAATAAACAACTACACTTTTAACTCTCTGGAGTGCTTCCCAAGTTGAAGAGGCCAGGTAAACACCTTTTGCCGCAAGATGGATGATCCTGTAACTTCTTAATATAAAAACATAGCAAAAGCAGTTCTCAAGTGAAAATTAACATCAAACTTCTAAGTCACTAGAGAGTCTTCTGGCTGATGAAATAATCTCATGTTAATTCTCCCTGTATGTTTCCCAAATCAGACAGACCAGGCTACCTTACTATAGACCCAGCACAAAATCCAATTGAAAAGCACTACATACTATAACATGCCTTAAACTAATATGAGAGGTGTAAATACTTACGTTATCTGGAGGCATCCTGTTAGCTAAAAAACATAGAGTGTGAGCATCCTATTGTCACATCCAGTCTGGGCAGCAGCCCCGGCACATAATATAATGCCATATATTGATGTTTTGAAGAAAATCTTACCTAAGCCTCCTAGACTCATAAGGATGCACCCTCAGCAAAAGTCACAATCAAATAAGACATGACATAATAGCTTATATTTAATTCACTCAAGCCTGTATCTCCTTTTTTTATATTATTTCAGTTAACACCCATAGTCCATTATGGCATTCAGATATTTTTGGGTGTCTCATCCTTAACTAATTGAGTCACAAAATAATAATAGACAGTATTAGAATGTGCAAGGTGTTGTTAACAAAAAGATACAAAGACTGTTAATTTTGGATGTTCTGTGTAGAAATTAATGATGGATTTCCCAGTATAATTCATATTTGCATATCTGCATTAATATTTTCATAACTGAGAGACCTAGATGGTATTGAGGGACATAACTTGAAATACCCTGGTGGAATAAAAACTACATTGTTAATGTGCAATTATAGAATATTACACTGGAAATATTGATATTTTCTAGTAATTATCATATGTACTTAATATTTTAAAACTGGGCGACTTACAAACTATTTATTGCATGACTCAGATGAAGCTGTAGATGTTGAAAAAAACTATTAATATTTGCACACAAAGTTGCACATCTCGAGAGATAATCATGGTTATTTATATTGCCAGTTATACAAATAAACATAATTCTTCATTTTCTGTAACTATCTTTTTAAGCTTGCACATAGAGAGGAACTTTTTGCTGTTATGTGAAAGCTTATGTTTGGCTAACAAAAGTAAGTTGAAAAAAATACATGTAAGCTATGCAGTTTTCAAGATATGGCAGTTTGTGAAATATTAGATAATAATATCATTCTGGTATTGTATTTATAACAATATATTGTAGCACTGATGTAAAAAATGTGACTGTACTGACTGTTATCGATGCAAGGATACTTGTCACAGATAGCATTGCTGTTTGTACCTTTTCAATAGATGTTATTGTTCATAAAGTATCTGCATTTCTTTGAATTATGTTTTTAAGGTGACTTCCCAGAAAGTACTTTGGAATGTAACAGTGTGCGTAGGCTACTATAGGCATGACATTCCACATCACAGGGGTGTTAATGAGCTAACAAAGCATTACCAGGAGACAGAGAATTAATTATAGTACACTAGCACATTTTGTTTTTTGTTATTGGTAACTCTGTAACACAAATACTGCCAACTAACTATGCTGGACAAAGATGAGGTGGCAGTGTTTGTGCTGTATGGGAGTGTTTTAGCATAGGGTATGTGTGTTAATGTATTTTATTTGCATGTTGTGTGTGTGGGGGATGTGTGGCTGTATGTGTTATATTTATCTATTTATTTTTGAGGCCTTTTAGATATTTGACATCCCTACAGATGAAAGATATTCCAGTGTCACCCCATTTATGCCCAACATGGTGAGTGTGGAATCTTTGTGTGTTACTACAGAGTCACTGGTTATAAAAAAACATTTTTGTTTGTGGAATGGTCTAGCGCACCAGAATTGAGATTGCTTGCTAGTATACAGCAAACAAAGTTCACATGTGCTATGACTTGTGCTGTGAATGCTTGTGTTCCAGTAATTCTTTCTCTTTATACATTTCTTTGTGCCAGACTGATTAGAGTTATATAATGCACTTAAATCAGATGCACATGCATACACACACACACACACACACACACACACACACACACACACACACACACACACACACACACACACACACACACCTGTAATTATTGAGATACATTTGTACTTCCTCTAAGACTATATATCTTAAAATGCATATAATTCTATAATATGTATTATTTTAAGCTAAAACATTTTCTACTTCTCTTTGAAGTTGAAAGTATAATGTTGGATATGTAGACTAAAACATTAGTCCTACTCTGACTGTGAAGAAATTGAGTATTATATAAATATCAACTTATTCAGTTGCATGTTTAATAAATTACAAGACTTCATGTGTTACTACATAGTCTGCTACTGACGATTTGTAGCATAACATTAATTACCACTGTCGTCTGATAGAATAACACAAAATAAAAACAAATGTAAAATAAAATCAGATTACCTGATTACAAAATAGATTACAAAACCAAAACATGTTGAACAATTTTGAGAATGTTTGGCCTTAATTAAGATCCATGCCTGATTAGGTTCTGATAAGTCTACAATTAAACAAGGCACAATCATTTCCTTAACTCATGGTTCATCTTGTGATAGTGCCTTTGACAGTGTGTTCACTTTGCATAATATTAATTACTACAGATATAAAGGAATAGCATGTTAATATAAAACAACAGTTATTAATTATCTACCATCTGAATATATTATCACAGATCTGCCACGGAAAATGTAAAGAGTGATTTTTCATGTTATAATATGTGGTCATTATAAGCACTTACTATCTGAAATTTAATTAACTTTATATTCTATGAAGCTTATTAAAACAACTCATTATACATGGTATATTATTACAAACCCCCATACATAATGTTCTGCTGAAACCACTACCAGTATTGATGTGTGATTTTGGTACAACCTGCCAAGCATAATTTGAAAAACTTCTCAGTACCTTAATTTCTCATAACAACATGATGTACAATGCTTTCCAGCAAAAGTATAGACTGGAAATGTATTATACTTATGGTCGTAAAGAACAAGGATTTGCTTTCTGTCAGCATTGCCGTTGTGCATTATTTTTACATTTCATCTTATTTGCCATAAAAAGTTCTGTGGCTATTATTTTCATTACTGAAAATGTATTAAAGCATTATTATTAATAATAATAATTATTATTATTGTTATTATTAAGGAGCTACGCAAGCCAATTAGAAGGAGAATAATAATTTAACCCTTTCTTTGACACACACTCATATATATATATATATATATATATATATATATATATATATATATATATATATATATGTGTGTGTGTGTGTGTGTGTGTGTGTGTGTATGTGTGTTATAAATTCTACATATATATGTATATATACATATATATAAATATATATATATATATATATATATTGAATGCAACCTCTTAAGTGTTGAGAATAAATCAGGTCTCTTCTGCAGTGACTGGGATACATGTAAGGGAATACAATACTTGTTTTGTGATTACTAATGTATTTGTGTCAAAAATAATTTCATTTGAAAAATATGTTTATATTTAGACTTCAAATTTATTAGAGAAAATACATGTTTAGCTACAATTAATAGATTAGTCACTTTAAGATTGCTTCAGTTGAATAATGGTCATGACTCTGAAAGAATCTCAGTACCCATATAAATTGCCTGCTGCAGTTAGGTAAATTGATGTAACTTAGAGAAAATATAATTAAAAGACAATCACGACTGCAATGTGGAACACCACGTAATCAGCTCATTAGCGTATCTCTGAATAGTGCTATTTTTACTACCAGTGCTGTCAAACCTGTGTTGTCAGTAGTGTTTACAGTTGCAACCCATATATAGCTTTGCTAAGACACCACCTTACATTCACAGACACACATTCACAGATACACAGACACATGCACACACACATGAACACACACACACACACACACACACACACACACACACACACGCACACACACACACACACACACACACACACACACACACACACACACACACACACACACACACACACACACACACACACTTAAACCCTCCTAACAATCCTCCCAACATACAAACACCCAAAATCAGCAACCTCCCCAACTTGCTGCACTCTCAGAAAAATCCACACTCATGCTCCGACATAGATACATTCTCATTCTATTTCCTATGTAAGCTTTGTAGTTTAACCATCCAGGCAGACACACATTCACATGCATGCATTCATCCAGCTCCATTCATGCAAATACAGACATGCACACAGTAATTCATCCTCACCCCCATCTCTTTGCTGAACTTTGCTGAACTTACTTGCAATGTGATTACCATTAAAGTCAATAGGTGAGTGCCATCTTTTGATGGCATCAAATTTTCCTCCACTGTGGAAATTTATGTAGCCAGTTGATTGTGCAGTACAAATTGGTAACATTAGGTATTCCTGGAGGAGAGCACATAGATAGTTATCATTAGCTGCTCCACTAGATTGTCTCATTACCATGGAGCTCAGCGAATAGGACCACCATCCATGCTGATGCTCCCACTAGCAGGACGCATCAACAATAGTGCAGTCTATGAATCAGAAAGTATTACCATGAGGGGGAAAACTGCTGGGGGTAAGGCTTCCTGCTTATAGTTTTCCTTTCTGAATCCCATGGTATATCTTTATAGTTAGGTTTATGTCATCTGTTGTTGATGTTTTTACAATTTGTTTTTCAAAATGTGAGGAGTATCTTCAGACTACATGTTGTTGTTGCCTATTTTTCTCCATATATGCCAAGGGCAGTATACTCAAAACTGTTTAAATCTGTTGTCGGAAATGTTTTAGTGAATAAGAATATTTCCTATAACACATATGTAGACTTCGTTTTTTGTTTCAAATTTCATAAGAGCAGCTGAATCACTGACTTTTAATCAAAAACATAATGTTAATGCAATTTATTACATTTAAATTAATTAATTAATTAATTACATTTAAAAGGAAAGCAATGAGTGGTCTCTTATTCAAAATTAGTTTCTTAGCCTAGGCCCCACTGAGTGAGGTGATAGTGATGAAAAAACATACGGACAAACATTATAAAAGAATAAAATTACCACTTTTAGGTGCAAATTCACAAAATTACTTTACATTTGTCTTATTAGTTTAATGTCTATTACAGTGAAAAGAAATGATATGGACACCTTTTAAAAATTATGGTTTGTCAGTTTCTAAAATTCACATAAAATGCCACTGTCATTATACTGATTCCATAGTTTCTTATAATCTTTTAATGAAAAGATAAAAGACAAATTCTGGTTTATAAAATACATTGTAAAATCCAGTTTAAAAAATACATTATAAAAACAAAAATGTTCAAATGCACTTTCATTCATGTTAATATTAACAAAGTCAGAAAGTTCATGTGAAGTAGATGACATATAAATCATTTCAAAAAAGAACAACTTCCTATAATTCTGAGTACAATTCCAAAGATTAGTAGAAACTTTTACACAGGTTGGTATGATCAAAGGAGTTTTGAAAGCAGATGAGTCAAGAGTTTATTCATCTAGTCAACATCTTCTCTTATGCTGTAATACCCATTCTCAAAAAGAGGAAACAGGTCAATTTAGAGGCAAATTTATGGGTACCCACCTAGCCATCAGGGATAGATTTAAAGGATTATAGTATGTCATCTTGTTTAAGTTACTAGGGAAGATTGTTCCAGAAATGAAGCAGGTATTGTGTAATAAATGTGTCATTCCTTCATTTGTGTGTTGGTGAAGATTTAGTTATCTTGTCCAGGAGTTAGCAGAGCTATTTGATTAAAAAAACATAAAAACACAGTACTCAGTACCCAACTTTAATAAAACTGTTTATTGCCTTCATTGCATATAACCCAGAAATTCATCAGAATAATATTGACATAACTTCACATTATTTATAAAGCACACCCACCAAGTAAAACCATAATTAAAAAAATAATTAATTTCCCAATAAATAATATCACTCTAAAATATTCACAATCTGAAAATATTAAGACACTAAAAAATACATATACAGTTGCATCAATACATACCAAACAATTTGCTGGAAATTTAAGAACAAAACTATACATTAAAATAATATTATGATGTTACACCTTTACATTTTATCAGCTCGCATCTATGAAACGCTTTGTATAGAGATCCTTTCATTGAAACTTGGGCTTTTTGGGGCAACTAGTAACATCTGCAAAAATAGTACACGGGATTCAAAAAAATGGTCCACATACTTCCTCTAACATTTTCATACACCTTTTTAAAAATTAAAAGAAAACTAAAATCTGTACAAACATCAGAGTGAATGTTTAATGCATTGCTTCTATCATACTTTTTATAAGATATAAATGTTGATAAATCCTTTTTCATAGGATGTGATGTTTCTTACCTATATTAAAGATGGGGCATGTTGTGCATGTGGCTACTTAGACCACCCCTGACATTCCACAATTACATTTCTCATTATTTGTTATAGCTTCTGGGTATTTTTCCAATAATAACTTTAACACTATCATTAATGAATCTACAGAAAGTACATGTCTTGCATTATACCATCCCTCTTCTATTATGCTGATTAGTGCCATTTATGTTACTGCTGTCAAAATAAGATTTAATGTTCTTACTCTTTCTAAACACTATATTTGGATTTGTACCCAATTTCTTTTCTAAACCAAACATTTTAAAAATCCCTGTCCAGTTTTTATTCAAAATATCTCTAATTTCATTGAAACATGCTTGACAGGGCAAAACTATTACTTTGCATAATTCGCTGTAGTCAGACCATCTAACTTGTATTGTCTCTGGATGTTTTTATATTTGGGGATATTGCACCATTTTTTATTGAAAAAAAACTTCCTCACCAATACTGTCAACCATGTCCTTTGAGAATCCCCTATCATAAAACATGCTTTTTATTTTTTCATTTCTTTCTTAAAAATACTTTCCTCTGACACCAATGTAGAAAATCTAACCATTTGATCTTTAATTGTTTTTTTTTTTATTTTCCCAGAACGGATGAATGCTTGAAAATGAAAAAAACAAAACAAAACAAAACAAAAAAAAAATGGATAATGGTTGCCTTTTTAGAAATGTAAGACTCTGAGGTTTTTATCTCACATTTTAGTGACAATCACATCTAACTAGTTTAAACATATATCACTAAATTCAATAGTAAATTCCAAAAATGATTCAGTTTTGTTAAAAAAAAACACATTGATGTAACATGTCAATTGCTCCATGCCACATGATAAATATGTCATCCAAAAACCTAAAAAATGAAAAAATGTATTGACTGTAACAAGAGGAAAAACTAAATTAGTTTTCCACCACCACAGCACAATGTTAGCAGAAACAGGCACAGTGACAGCCCCCATTGCTATGCTTTGAATCTACTTGCAATATTCACATTCAGAATATAAACAGAAATAACACCAATTCCATAAACACACATAACATCTCAATCTTTTTGTGTGTCAAAATCTGTTTCTTTCATTATGGCATTTGTGGAACAACTCAAGGCCATTGTTGCTGGAATTGCCAGAAATAAATCCTACTCAGCATATCCCACACCTCTGTAATATGCTCCCCTGTAACTAAAACAATGTGATACAGTTATCTTCCTTTAAACAGAACCATGAAAGTTCCATGGGAATGTATAAATTCTCCTCAGGCTTGATTGGTCTATCTCTCCATCAGACTGCCAAGGCATAACGATCACATGACTTAGCAGCCTGTAACTTCTTTTGAGTCCTGTGATTCCATGATACAGTAGCTACATGATGGTCATCTAAAATGGAATTATCAATTCTTTTTCCAAGACACCTAACTACATTGTCACATTGGAGAGGGATATTAGCTATGTTGTATTTTTATTGAAAACACTGTTGCCCAAATGAGAAAAACTCCAAACCTTTGCATTTAATTTTAACCTTTTTTCAGTATACCACTTTATAAAAATGGTAAGATCCTGCTGTAATGAGAAGATATCACAGGGAGAGTTGATAATAATGTACAGTTTGCAATTATCTGTTAACTTAGTTACTTAAAGGTCCTAGTTTTTAGTCTGGTGCTCACAAAAATTAGGTGACAAAAGGGTGGGGCCCTGACACTGAGCCCTGTGGGATACAACTAATTACAGTGGGGCCCCTACACTGAGTCCTGTGAGATACAACTAGTTACAGTGGGGCTCCTACACTGAGCCCTGTGGGATACAATGAGTTACTGTCATACTTATAAACAAATAATTTACCACTTTGATAATTTAGGTTGTGTCTTCTGGCCAGTTTGCTATGCACCTCACCATGTAATAATCAATATTTAAGGCACCCACCTTATTTACTAAACCTTTTGATACTGAGCTTATTGATGCTTTTGATACAGAATTTATTGAGGCCAAGTATGATATGTTCCATGGCTTTGTAAATCAGACTAGTCAGGTTAATGGGATGATATTTCCTGGGGTTTGTGGTACAGTCACACTTTTGCTAGGGCATCACAATTTCAGTTCATCGCATTTCAAGGACATGCCCTGTATATCGGCTTATACTAAGTTTAAAAAGGGGTTTAATAAGGGTGTGTTTACTACTGTTTATAAAGCATTAAATTAACAGGTCCCATGGAAGTAGTGTTTGTGATCTTAGAAAGTCCCTTCAGCACATGATACTTTATGATGTCAGAAGATGAAAGACATGCGGGAATTGACAGAGAAGGGATAATTGTCTCCAGACATAACATTTGCTTTAAATTTGTCTGCAAGTATACTCACAGTTTCAGTTTGGATAGAGTGGGCGATGCCATTATGAATTAGTTCAAAACACTGCTGAGTGTTTGTTAGTTTTGTAATATAACTAAAGAAGGAAAAATAATTTGCTCTTGCTTCAGATGATAATTTTGTGTTGTGGTTTGTCCTGCTAGCCCTGGTAGTAGATTTTAGCTTCTTGTTGAGAATTTTAATGTGATCTTTGACATGAAGAGTTTTTTGTCAACTGTATGTTTTTTTTTTTTATAGAATTTGTTTTCACTAGTGGGCCATAAAGGTGGTTTAACCTTGGATTTTGTTCTATTAGGGGCAGTCAGGTCTAGATACTTATTTATATGGGCATAGAATTCACTGGTATAGATAGCAGCTGTCTCACAGCTGAGGCCAGTGATGCTATATGTGAAATTTAATAATAAATAACAAAGTTTTATAAGATTTGCATCTTTAAAATTCCTGAATTCAGAATTATTGGATGCAGGAATTTTAGTGATTTTGACATGGAAGGTTACATGTGTGGGTTTATCAGGGATGTAGAGTCTATGTTAAGTAGGACCAGGTCCTAAATATTTTGACCTTTGGGTTGCACAATGACTATCTGCTCCAGTGAGTTTTTGAGTACTGGGTCTAAAAAATATTTGGGCATACACAACTTTTGAGATATATATCTTCTGATTAATTGAAGGGTAGTTACAATCCTGATTATAATGGAGGTTTTAGTAAAAAGTAGTTCCTCAAGCACTTTTAGCAATCCATTGTGGTCATCTGAGACCATACAAGGTGTCCCATAGCAGATTACCATTGATAATTTGATTTTTTCAGGCTAAGGTAGAGTGAGTTATTTTGTGGGTCCCTTGGCATCTGCCTAGGCATATTGCCCCCACAATATTCTTCAGATATGAATTTATGAAACAGACATAGCTTATGTATAGAGGGAGTTCTGCCTTTATGCTTAAGACAAGTCTCATTTACTACATGGACTTGAAAATGTTTAAGGTAGAGACATTACTCAAGGTCATGCAATTTATTATAAAGACTTCTGGCATTACGATGAACATCCTTTAATTTGTATTTGAATTTAGGTTAGTTAGTGCACTATTGTCAGCTAGGCTGGAATATGCATTAGATAGACTTTTCCTAAAAGAGGCACCAAGGGGGCAGCAATTGTTTTTGCAAGTGGCAAGTATGCAGAAACCTTGGAATGCAAGGTGCACACCATTTCCAATAAATCAAGCTGGACTATCAATCATCTCATCTCATGCTGATATGCATTTGATCCCCCCTTGAATGACAGCAACTGTTTAGCCAGTTGTTAAATATCATTTATTCTACGTATGGAGTTATTTCTTTGTGAAAGCAGAATTCCTATAAGTACTATTTTCCTACCTGCATTTGACACTTGCACACACAGAGCAACATATCTCTCTGCATGACCCACATGCTTGAGCATTTCAAGTCATTCATACTCACTAGGGCTGCCATGAGGTCATGCTCATATTTGCCCAGTGTATGGGACTGAAAAGATCTTGTAACATCTCACATTCTGATGATGAAGATGTGAATAACTGTCACCCTGTCCTTGCCCCACCTCAAAACATGGCTTTAGGGTGCCTGAGAATGGAATCGCCAATTACTAGGACATTTATATTTCTACATTTGATTCTAGTTGTAGTAAATTAATTACAAGCTGCAGCCTCTTGACTCTTTCCTGTTTTTTAGTGATGGTGTCATGCTTGTAAATCTACTAAGACTTTATCTTCCTGGTCTAGGCCGACTAGGAAGTGATTTTTTTTTGAGAACCATAGCATAACTTTGGTATGTCTGTGCAGAGATATATGAACTAATATATGTTGCTCACAGTCCATCTTTTTTGGTGACAGGCCTACTTCCACAATGTGCAGATACCTATACCTCTCCTTGATTGTTTCATGCATGTTATTTGTGAATACTTGGCAGTTTTTAGATTTCCTAAAAACACCAGGTGCTCTGATACTGGAAATAGAAGGTATCCAAGTCTATTGGTTATTAAGATCAGCCAAGTGGGTCTAATTCTTATAAGGATCACCAATATATAGCTAAAAGATTAATTAATAGTCAATAGGTACAAGGATCATAAATGCAAGATGACAGTAGGTTTAAGTGCTATGAAAGCTTTCAAAGGCTGTTTACCTGTATGAGCTCCCATTTTGTAATGCACTTAAAGAATTAATCATATTCCACCATGTACAGAATATATGTAACATTTGTAACAATTGTAACATCTGCAAAGGCCTGATCTAACACTTTGTTCCATTTGTAAAAAAAAAAAAAAAAAAAAAAATACCCATATTTGACTAAACATTAGGAGTTCTGGATTTCTAATATTACAACTAAAATTACCAGATGGCATAATTAAAACTCTACATGGAGTAATGGGGCAAATGCTCCACCATAAAAAATTCAGCCAAGGTACTCTGACCTTTATGTATCACAAAAACAATTGGGAAGTAACATGTTTTAAATAAAGAAGACTGACATTTGGATAAACTTTCAATATGAAGACATATATATTATTTTAGAAAAATATTTATTTGTCCTGGTCCCCTTCAATACAAATATCACACTGAATGATATTTGATGACCTTTATTAAACTTTCATAAACATAACTTTGTTATCTAATAATTATTGATTACAAATGAAACACAATATAGCTGATTGAATTCCAACATCCACATCCATGTAATATTAATCAGGACAGCGTGACATTACTCATTCTGACCCAGTAAGCAGCATCCATACTTCCAACTCACTTACTTATGAAGCAGCGTCCCACTACTCACTTCATTTACCATTTATTGAATTGCACATCTCACTTATTTAACTTATGAAGTAGCATCCCGTTACTCACTTTTTTATCACTTACTGAATTAACATCGAAACAAATAAGCAGCATCCTTACCCTGGTTTCTTATTTATCTAGCCCCCTTCAATACTCATTTCCTTTCCTAATCCATCGGAATGATCATCCAAACCCAGAAAGAGAACAGAAGAGGGCACACCTGTCCATCATCTCCACCCAACAGACTAACAAGGCTGTTCCCCCTCTTTCTGATAAACTTTCAGCAACCTAACCACCATTAATTCAGCAGGTCAACATCATTCAGTGTACTCCATTTTCACTAACTAAAATGGATCCGTATCATCACCTCCTAAAGCCCTATCTCATAATAAAATAGCCAGTTAACCAAACAACTGAAAACAAACCACTGATCCCTTTCTTAAATCCAGTGTGACAAACAACAAATTCATAACCCAGTATACCCACTACACCGGAACTAAATAATCCTTATCTCACAGCCAATGTAAGCCTCAATGATTTAAAAGACATTACCAGCCAACTGTGCCACCAAACATTAACCCATGGCCAATAAAACTACACATACAGCACAGCACTTAAAATCATCCTCCTTTTGCTGACAGTACCTCCTAATGCCCCTCCTGGCTAAAACCCTATCCATGACACAAAGTAGAAGAATATAAGCCTACCATGCTTCCAAACCCTACCTAGAAAATTCCCTCAAGCATAAACAAAATGGTTCATGTAATACTCTGTCTAAACCTTAAACTAGTAAGAAACATTACCAACACCTACCATGCCCTATGAACAATATCAACATCTTATCACCAGATCATGATCCTAATACCAACCAATAACTTGAAGAGATAACAGCAAATGCACCCCTAAAGCTCCACCCAAATCCAAAATGCCTAATTGCGTACTACCATATTAAAGAACCGGAAACCTCATTACCCACCAATCCCAAAAAACAACCCAAATTCAGCTGTTAATTCTGCCCACCTAGGATCTACCCCCAAATCCTCTTAATGTTGACTAAATAGCTATGACACCATGCCCTTAATTTATCTCAAGTATATCTGACGCCCCACGTAATCTTGCACCATACCACTCTTACATGCCTAAATGAGCACCTATAATGAAGTCACTACCTGCAACCTCTCTACCAT
This sequence comes from Protopterus annectens, assembly GCF_019279795.1. Lineage (NCBI taxonomy): Eukaryota > Metazoa > Chordata > Ceratodontiformes > Protopteridae > Protopterus > Protopterus annectens. The sequence goes on from NC_056726.1 coordinate 1,917,559,129, forward strand.
CCAACTCCAGTGGGCAGAATCTCCATCATGCCCACCAGCTGATATAAACTGTGCCCTTTGCCATATCTGCTGGCTTCAGACCACCAGCTATGACTTCTGCACTGATCATGAGTAATTGCCTTACACATCACTCTGACTCTGACATCTAGAACTCCCAACATAACACCATCATCTGCAAGGAAAGAAAATGCACACCTCACTCTGACATCTAGGAAACCCAGCATAAACACCACCATCTGTAAAGCAAGAGAAATGTAAATCATCTAAATATCAGACACATTTGATTACAACAAATTCTGCCCCATACCCAAAGCCTCCTGTCAAATTTGTAAACACATGCAAATCCCCATGACCAACCCTATTCGTTTGCCCCGAGGATCATTCCTATGAATTAACTCAAAAGCAACATGCCGATAAATTACCAAATAACCCACTAAAAGTGGTCAAATTTGCACCCTTCCCAGGTATTGAACCCAGGACCATGCCAATTACAGCATAGTGCACTGGCCCCTAAGCCAACTCATCTCTAAATCTGCCATGTATTGTTACAATGCCACAACTTATAAATTGTGTCAAAACTATGAACCAAAAGCTGAATATTCTACAGCATGTGTGCAGATAAAAATGGTATGACTCATCCCTGTGTCCCCCTTTTAAGAAGAAGGCAGCAGCTGGACTACATACTGTGTACTCAACCAAACTCTACTGCCATCTCAAAAGCCTGATCCCAGCAAGTTCTACCCTTCCATGACCACAGAGCAAGGACCCATCCTACCACCCCTTTTTCCTATCCTGCATGATATATGGCTTCAACTCAAAATTGTGTCCCACACACACAGAAAAGTGCATGATAACCCAAATGTGTTCGACACCCCCCCCCCCACAATTTCCTACCACTTTACTCAAGACTTCTCAAAGCCACAGTTTTTAGGAAAAGGTATCCCAATGTTAAACCTCAGCTACCTCTCAGCACTTTAAACCTAGATAAAATGTGTGAGTCAGTCATCAACGTTTAGCCACTAATTGCCAAGAAACAGCCATGGAAGCTAAACCATTGTGAAGCAAAGAACAAATCCAAACATGAAAAGACAAAGGCTCAAAACATACCTCCCGACTTCTTAAAAGAAGTCTGGACAAAATTCTTACAAAATGGGGAACAAAAGCCCAAAACCTGGACACCTTCCAAACACAGCCTCCAACAAACCAAAAGGGGTACAAAAGCAACAAAGTCCCACATACCTATCTGAATGATTGTAATGCTGAAACTCAAACAATGTCATCATTTAGCACCTTCAATCCTCATAGCCCAGTGATCAACCCCTACTACCACAGCAAAACTGCAGTCCCTACATGGAAACTAACCTAAAGAAAAGCAACACACCTAAGTCCATGCACCTGTCCACACAGTGCCCTCACTATCAGCAATAGTCAAAGCTGTGAATGATGAGGTTAGCATCCCAACTCAACCCTCAATTGTATCACTACCTGTGACCTCACCCATGATGCTCTACCAGTCGCAACCATTTTACAGCCACACCATCACCTGATGAAACCACCTACTTTGAACCACTAGCTGATACAAAGACTGCATTGATACCATCTATGACCTCCTTACATAACAATCTACCAGCTGAAACCCTTAGGAAGTGCCATCTGCAAAGGCAAAACAAATGTAAATTATTTGAAATACATAACACATTTAATCACTACCGAGCCACCCAAATAGAAACACTAATTATTGCCTTCACAAGCTCTGGTTAATAGAATTACAAATTTAAATTAGGTTTTCTGAAGGGTATGAAGTATGACACTCAAATGTATGTAATTTTCTGACGTCTCTGACATCACCCCACCATATGAAATATTTACGGTCCAGTGTAAAGTACTCATGCTGCACAAATACCATTGGCCAAGATATACCAAATGCACCATGTGCATGCAGCCAACAGCCAGTATCCACCAGCTTCCAACAGTTCACAAACACCATCAACAATTCTGGATGAAGCTATGCAATAAAGAGGGAACAAAGGCTTAAAACTAGGGACACGATTTGTTCCTTACCCCCTTGAAAGTTGTGAAGGGCATGAAATCCAAAAACTCCAATGCTTGTCACTATCTTCCACCTTCAACTCTCAATAATCTGCTGGAAAGCCACCTCTGGGTCATTCCTCTGCCCTGTAGAAAACCAAACTTAAATCCACTGCCAACCATATCAATGAAAACAGTTCAAGCAACCAGGAAACTGCCGCAGCCCCAAGACAAGTGATGCCAACTCTTGACAGACCCCCATCCCTTCCCATAAATGGGAGCAACACCTCACAGCACACAAATTCTATCATGCAAGGCACAACTCCAGAGCTCAAAGCAAAGCAAACAGAGTCCACATAAATAATCCAACACCTCCTTCCCCACTGATCCTAAACTCAGTGAACCTGACCCAGAAGGACAGCATGCCTAGCCCACAAAACCCAATCCAATCCCTTCCTGTAACGGAGACAGCCAACAACTCATGCCACACCAAAGACTCGTGGCTCCAAACAAAGTCAACCCAAATGTTGTAACTGTCAGTTATCTGCAATACCGTTTGGTCTGCAACACCCATCCAACCCAGCAGAATGGTGTTGCTTTTCTTCTTATCTTTGACAAACTAACCCTCTCCTGATGCACATGCAATCCCATGCATGTTCGCACAACCACCCAGAATGGAACCATCAGGCTGTCAAACTCCCCCCACCTTTTTATTTTTATTCATATTATCCAGTTATGCACCAAAATCCTGCAGATGTCTGCATTGCTCAACAACAACCACCAGCTAACACTTCTAGTCATGCATGTACTGTCTGCCAGTGACAGTCCCCAGCAACAAGAGCCAAGGTCAAGTCAACGTCCCACCTACCCCAGCAAGGCAAACCCTCCCCTAGTAACATTCCATCCTTCCCTGTACTGTGCATAGATAACTAGATCAAACTTGTTGGGATAAATATTTTCTGTACTCTATACCTTAAAACTATGACTGTCACCAGCTTCAAAGCATATTTATACAGTACATTTATCTGTAACTTAATTAATATGAGGGTTGGAGTTCTTTCAATAATATGGTCATTAAACCAACCACTCACGTTTATCACTAAGAAATGTGTGAGGCATATGACACATACTGCACTTATACTTGTAGACTAAATTATCTTAATCACAGTCAGTCCAAAAGGTGAAATTGTTCTGCCTGTTGTGGGACAAATAACGCTTTTTTTTTTAAGTGGATCGATCTGTTAGCAACAAATGCACTTGTCAGGGGAAGGTATATAACTGTTCTAATAAACAACTTGTACACAAGCTTATTTTTATTTTTTTTTAAATAATGATTTCCTTGTTGGCAGAGGTACCAAAATTAATCTGAAAATCTTACTTGTCCCACAATAAAACATCACCTCATGTGATCGTGAGCCACCATGCATAGGCAGCGACGCCCATCAGCAACCAGGCTCAGAGCCCACGAAAAACACTGGCTGCATCAGCTGAGGAAAATCCTCACAAATGGGCCTGCCAGATCACCCCCACACATGAAACCCAAAACCAATTGAAAACAAATCAATAGCAAGCCAGCATAAACGTTATCAACAAGCAACCCAACAGACAAGGCACAATTCATGCCAAACAGAGCCTGTGCCATCCCACCAAGACCACCAACCTCAGTATTCAGTGAGTCAAAAACCTCCGAAACATCCCACGACCTTTCAGACCATCAAGCCTACAAGGAACAGCACTCATCTGAGCCCCGCTGTCAGTCGCACCACATCTCCCGAAACTTAAATACAAAGCCGAAAACAAATGTGGGATGCAGGCAGAGATGAGAAATACCACACTACCACTCTTGCCACTGGACTGTCCCTCAATCCCCCTGCAAAATGAAAATCTGCCAGAAAACCACTGCGCCATAAGCCCAAACCAACCCACTGACAACCATCTCACTTTTTTTTTATAAATAAACTACGCCAAGCACTCCTGATGCCCCCACATCACCAGAATGCACCTCAAGCCCATTGCACACCAGCTGGCAAGCACAAAAACTGGAACCACAATGTACAACTCCAACTACAAGAGCCCACCATAAATCCCAAGCAGACATGGTATGGAAAACTCCACCAACGAACCTGCACTCCTGTTCCTGAACTCTGCACTAACTCCAGAGCTAAAAAACTGGAACAAAACCATAGCTAAGGCAGAACCACAACCAGAATCAAACCATTCATATATCCTTCATACCACTTAACCGCTGTTAAAATGATGGATTATACCTTAGCTCAGTATTCTCTCACAATGTAATAAGTTGTCACTACCTTGCCACAACTGCAGGGGTGGCTCGTCCTATTGGACTGCAGGACTGCAGCCCTCCCAGCAAGATAAATAACATTTTGTATATAAAATAATAAAATATAAATTATTTTAATAAAATAATTTATTATTTGGCCCCTGCTTATTTAGCTACGAGTCCGATTGACAAGCTGAAGTCCCGGAACTCAAACTGTGCATTGTTGCTGAATTCTGGGTAAAAAAAAAAAAGTAGTTTTTCTGTAAATCCAGATCCAGACTGTTGTAAAAGCAGTCTGGATTAATGAGCGAAGGCATCAGTGTGATGCCCAGAAATCTATGCAGTTTTGTAACTGCATAGAAATGGAAGGGGCTTGGACTGCCCCATCCACAGGCACGTACGTGACGTGATGGGCTGAATGGCTATTGATTGATTCTCGCACTCTTCCCGGGCTTTATGTGCTGGGAAAAGAGCAAGAACCAAACAGTAGCAGCCGGTGGGCACTGACTGAGTCAACTTGTTTGTATATTTGCAATTTGAATTGCAGAACATTGCATCATTGCATCGGAAATCGGTCATCCTGCAGACCTGAGGCTAATATTGAATTTTGTTTTTAATTTGTTCAATTGGACTGTAATGAGTGACTATTAAGCTGAGCTGACAGCTCGCTGAGAGACTGAAATAAGTAAGTGACATTTTTCTTTTCTTGGTGGAGTTGTACTATCTACAGTGACAGTCTCTTTATTCTGGCATGCTATAGGTAATAATCAGTCTTTATTCTGACATGCTGTGTATTGGCAGCATACCTTTCAACTGTACATGATTGACTCAAATTTTGGCTGTGTCCCTCTTAATCGCTCCTAAAACTAGTGACTTTTGGAGGAAACGTGGTGAATTACATTTGAATGATGACAATAATTAAGAGTTATAGACGTCTTCTACTCCAGAAAGTGTATATTAATTCTTATGTTCTGATTCTGTCAATGTTTACTCTCAAGTTAATAGCATTAATATTTTAAAAGTGTCCCTGATTCTGTTGAAATTTGTCTCTGATTGGTTGAGAGCTATGAGACAGTACTGTGGACATGGTGCTACTACTGTCTTCTGTTTAGTGTCAACCACTGCAATCACAGTGATGTGTGCAAGTGTGCTGAATGCCAATTATCACTTTAAATGCAATTAATGTGATTTTGTGCAGTGCTAAATGTATTTGGATCATCAATGCTATTTCTGTTTTCTTGTACATATTACATTGAAGCAATGGAATATACGTGCATGCCAGTTATCACTTTAAATGCAATTAATGTGATTTTGTGCAGTGCTAAATGTATTTGGATCATCAATGCTATTTCTGTATTCTTGTACATATTACATTGAAGCAATGGAATATACGTGCATGCCAGTTATCACTTTAAAAGCAATTAATGTGATTTTGTGCAGGGATAAATGTATTTTTATCATTCATACTATTTCTGTTTTCTAGGACAGATATTACATTGAAGTAATGGAATATACTTGCATTATTTTCTATGTATATGTACTGCTGTGTCAGATACAGTAAGTTCTTGATCGGTGGTATATAGGTTGATGCTAGCTAGATTGTAAAGTATTAAAATTTCAAATTTCAAAAGTATTTTATTAACACATCTATTTATTTTAATACTTAAGGTTCACAACTAATAAGTTAATTCTAAGACATTATTTTAATATTTTGTTTGTGAGGGTGAGGTTTTGTGGAAAATGCATGACTTTACAAGGGGGAGGGATGATATTTTATTTGTAACCATTCATTAGCTGTTATCTTAATTGTATGTATTTAAGTTGCTGGGTATGCATTTCTTAAATTGTTCTGAAGAAGCCTGACAGAGTTTGGGTGAAAGTGCTTCACTACATTAACTTGTGTTCGTGTGGTCACTGGCACCGTCACTGTGATGTTTGAATAAATCTTTGTATCGTTCAGCCTTGGTGTTTTCAACTTCTTTGGTATGTAGGTATGTTTATGCAAATACACTGTGGAGGTGTGTGAGATTAACTGCTCCCTTAGGTTATGAGACTACTACCAAATATTTACTTTTTGTGGGGTTGTCATTGCCTCTCCCCTGTAATCAGTATTAAAGCTCTTAAGAGTTCGGTGAAATAAAAACAGCGATTTACTATAATATACCTCTCAACTGTCCAGATTTTTGCAAAATTAATAGATTTGTGCTTCTTATTTTTGGTTTGTTCCTCATAACATTTGTGGTTTTCTGACAAATCATTTAGGAATGAAGTCACTAAATAATTACAGACATTGAGGTTTAGACTTCATACCCTTCAGAAAAATGCATGCAAGACCTGTTATTCTGTCAACTGTCTAAGTTTATACAAGAGCAATTTTTGGTACTGTTTGTATGTTCTGCCAATATATTTGGCCTTGTCCAAATTAATTTCCTGCATTGAGGTACGGACAAATACATAATTTTATACAATTAGGTATATCCAAACCTCTCAACTGTCCCTGATTTTGGCTCAAAATGTTGCTTTCCCCCTAATAGTCCCTCTGCAAAATGGCAAATTTGAAAGAAAACATGGAGGGTTTACAATTAATAAATAATTGTAATGATCAGTTATAGATTATGTTTAATTTCAGAAATGCATGTAAATTCTCTTATTTATTCATCTGCTCAAGTTAATAGTACTAAAATTAAAAAAAAAAGTGTCCTTTCTTTGACAAGCTGTATTTTGTGGCTATTTTATATTTTTGCATCACATTTTTGGTCCGTTTTTCATAAAATTGTGATTTTCTAGCAAATTAGTGGCAAATCATTACAGACTGAAGTTAGAAAATAATGACAGACGTTTGAGTTTCAGATTTCATACCCTTCAGAAAATTTGTACTAAAACAAGACCTAATTATCTTTCTAAGTTTATAAGAGCAATATTTAAAAATTGTCCGAAATTTTGGCCTTTGTCACACTTTATTTATGGCTTTGTCCAGATTTTATGCTCTGAGGTTGAGAGATATGACAAATGTGTCATGGCCATCACCATCGGCCAGAGACATTTCAAATTGTGACATACTTGTTGCACCCCACTCCCCCATGTAGTGACTCTGGATGTGTCCAAGCAAGCAAGGAGCAGTTATGCAATGTTAAGTGTGCAGAGTATCCCACCATGCAAGGTAAACCCAAGTACTGCAGTGGCTTTTCATCTGTCCTTGATTTTGCAGAATGTTCTGGTTTTCTGTTATATTTTTATACTGTTGATTTATGGTTCTTCTTAATCAGAAAATGCATGTTTTTGCAGTGCCTGTTGCTCTGTGTTTAAGTAGCAATGCTTTATTGACTATCAGGTAGGCTTGTCTGGGCCTGTAAGATGCAAGTAAGCTTTAATAAGCATACTGTTAAAGAATTACCATTATTGAAAGCTTTTTTGTTGTTGCCATGCAGAAAATATTTACATAACTAGATAACGTATAAGCCATAGGTATAGAAATGCATATGACAGTATTTGTAATAAAGGACAGGATTGCAGTATTTTCAGAAGCTCATTACAATTGTTGGAGACTTGCAGTTATCTTTGCAGGCTTTACCCGTAAACTAAACAGAATTTCAATATATCATGTGTGGTCCATAACTTGTGCAGTAACCCTTTAAGCAATTTATCTTGAGCTTTTTTCTTGTTTGCTGTTCATTTTTTACTTTGATCATGTTTTCCCCATGAAACAAGTAGATAGTTGTTGTCAGGCAGCAGGCCTTTTTGAATAAGAAACATTTTTACAAGTGTGGGTATTACAGAGATTGCTACTTTCAGCATGTTACTTGGTACTTTAATAAAGCTGAATATAAATTATAATTAGAACTGCAGTGCAAGGAGAAGTGGTTTGAGTTGAGTGCTGCTTGTTTTCTTATACTTGATTTTGACTTAAACAACCGACCAAAATCTGAACTTTGACATCAGGAAAACCCACAACTCCCAGCTCTGGTACGTCAAACTTATAGTAACATTGCAAAACAAACCTGAAGTATAACACTGTGTCCCAAGACCATCATGTAAATTTAATCCCCCTGCACCAACCATTGTTAATCCAAGGCCTACCTGCACCAGCGATACCTACATGGAGTCTTGGACATAAACTCACTCTAGCAAGCTCATGCCAAAATGTGATCCCTTACCCAGTTTCACTTGCATATAACCCTTAAGACCCTCCTTGCCCATACCTCATTTCCTCCCAATCATCCCTCCTTCCCCATTTAACCCTTACCTCCCACCACCCTTTTTACTCCTACTAATATATTTAACTAACCCCACTCTGAATATATCCCAGGACAAATTGTTTTTTTACCACACCTCATTTATATAGAACCAGAAAGTTAAAGTTTGTTCCATTTGATTAAATATTTCCTTCAATTATGTTAAGGTAAAAAAATCATGTTGAATATTAAATGTCCAACTGAAAATGTCATACCTCTCACAACTGTAAATTTCTTGTTTAAGAATTAACATAATTTTATTTTTAGATTTGTTTATATGAAACCCTGTAAACCACTGAATATCATTTATCAGTTTAAATAAATATATTCAAAAACAGGTGAACGACAACCCACAAAGCGAATGCTCCATTACTCACATATAATATAACCAAAGTACAAACAGTAAACTGGTAAAGGAGCGACCAAGGCAGCATAAATGACAATAAAGTCCCGTCTTAAAAACGTTTCATTATATCCAGGAATATGAGGTAAGTGCTTTTGCATAAAATGCTTCTTCAGACCTTTAAAATACACACAATACAGCAAAAATAAATAAATAAAACAATCAATTCAAATCAACCAATCCCGATGTCATACTAATCAACTCAACCATGTTCCTTAAAAGCACAGTACATATCAGAGCAAAGAGCTGACATATAATAGACAATACAAAACTAAAGTGACAGTCTTATACACACAATATAAGAACATGAAAATCACAACAGAAACATCTAAAAACAAACTAAACATTCAGCCTAGAACAACACTTACTTAGGAATCCTACGTTTTTTTCAACAAGGGTTTAATAGATGCTCGCTCATTCAATCCAGAACCTCTATCAACCCTTAAACTAATCATCCAATTGGTTTCTCTGTACTCAGTGTGGTTGCGAATATCGCCCGCTCTAATATTGGGTGTTTTAATATCAATAACCCTAAAAATAAAATGATGTATTTCCCCACACTCCATAACATTCTTTAACAGGGCATTATATTCTAAGCCCTTCCATATACTATAAACATGTTCTCTTATTCTTTCCCGTAACGACCTATTGGTTTTCCCTACGTAGAAAGATTTACAGGAAACACACTCAGCTAAATATACCACATTCGTGGACCTACAATTCACATTTACATTAAATGTAAATCTCCTTCTCAAGTCAGGGTGGTCAAACATCTCAGATGTATTAATTAACTCACAGAAGTTACAGCTGCCGCATGGCATCATAACTCCTACTTCTACAGACTTAACATTCAGTCCTCTATTGCCACATAACAACCTCTTCAAATTCATCCTATTCCTAGAAAGAAATGAAGGATTAGAACCAACGATATCACCAATGTCTGGGTCGACCTGTAAAATAGACCAATATTGCCTAAACAGGTTACTTAGTGACCTATGATCTTGTGTAAAAAATAAAGGGACCTTCACCCATCCATGCTGATTAATAGGGAAATCTGATGATCCCACTGATTTCTCTATCCTAGGGCCATAATATGGGGCTGCCATATCCTCCCTAAGGTATTCCAAGTCAGCCGATCCTTCTAATATCTCATTCTTATGATAACCTCGCAGTAATAATCTTTGTTCCAAAAATCCAATCTCAGACTGAAAACCTTCATTTGTTGGATCCAGTCTTGAAGCTCTAATACCCTGTCCATGTATCAAATTATGAAAAACATAATTAGGGTGCATACTAGTTCTACTCAAAAGGATATTCCTAAAACAAGTTTTACGAAAACCCCCAGTATTTATCATAGAGCCATACAGTTTCTCAATAAACAGCTCTAAATATTCAATTATGTTCTTGGAAAAAACATTGTAAACTTCAAATACTCACATAAATTATTCATGTACCCCAAAAACTCATTCAGTTCTGAGACCGTACCTCTCCAAAGGAGGAACAAGTCATCGACAAAACATTGATAAAAAGACACATGACTACCACATTCCATCAATTTAAACAAAACATCCTTCTCCCAATGTGCCAAGAACATATTGGTGTAGCTATTGGCATAAGAAGTGCCCATAGCTATGCCATGCCTCTGAGCATAAATATCATTATAAAAAGTGAAAATATTATTCTCTAACACAATTTCTAGGAGAAAACAAATCAGTTCAATCTGATCTTAAGGATAGGTACTATGTATTTTCAAATAATCCTGTGCATAACACACCCCCAAATCATTGGGGATCATAGTAAAAAGTGACTGAATATCCATTGTCACAAAAATCATATTCTCAATATTATCAATGCTTTGTATATATTCATATAAATCGAAAAGAAACTGTTCAGAATCCTGTAGAACTACCCTATTCAAATTAATAACAGGTCTAAGATTCTTCTCTATATATATATCGATAGTGGTTCAGTAAACCACCTACCACCCAAAACAATAGGGCGCATGGGTGGGTTAGAGAGATGTTTATGGATTTTAGGAAGTCCTTGTATAACAAGCAACAAAGGATCAGATACCATTAAAAAATTAAATGTTTCCTCAGAAACAAAACCGTCTGAAAAATTTCCTGTAAAGACTTATTGATTACACTGATAACTTTGTAAACATCTTTCACTTCCACTTTATGACAGAAACTCACATCACTCAACATATCCTTCATAGCTTCACAATAATGTACACTATCCATAACTACGACTGAACCCCTTTTGTCAGCAGGTCTAATAATAATGTGTGGGTTCTCTCTTAAACTTTTCAAAGCTTGCCTCTCATTGAATGTAAGATTAAACTTCATTCCACACCTAGGAATACACACATACTCATCATAGTACTTGTAAATATTATCCTCAGTTAATTTCATGTACGCTTCTACTAAGGGATGGTTCAAAGGAACAATGGTACTCAATCTCTTAAAACAAGGAGGGCAGTCATGTACAGTACCAGTGTTCTCTCCAGAGGAAGTATTACCATAATGGTAGCGTAACATTGCATTTCTACAAAAAACTTTCAGATCTAGAACGGTGTCAGTCAATTTACTATTGTCTGATGGAATAAAGGTCAATCCCTTACATAAGACATTAGATTCATATCGATTCAACTGATATGAAGAAATATTCAATATTAATGACTTGGTACTTTCCCCCATATTTTCTTTAAAGTCTGATTTTGACCGTATTCCCCTGACAACTTCCTTTTCTTGCATCCCCTGCTCATGGACCTGCTCCGTCTCCCAGATCTCTCTATTCGAACAGGTAACGCAAAAGGGAGATCACATGAAGGGGCACCAGCGAGAAGAGTATTCACAAAATGATTATTAACATTCAATTTCTCTTTAGGTCGCATGACCTTATCATTACCTAACGTAGTATTAACAACCACTTTCGGAAACAAATTCTGTCCAGGCGATTCAGAAATATTGATCACATTCTTATTTACAGATAAAACATCATTTAAACTATGAATAATTTGTCCATTAGAAGACAGTTTAGAAATAACATGAGAACCCTCATTATTAACAGAAGTGATACTATCAAATCAACATCACTAGAAATTAAAACAGAACCATTCCGATTCTCATTTGTAGCAATTACAGAACCGCCAACATTCCCGGCAGTGCTGTGAGTAGATAATGGAACTGTCACATCAGTCGCCACCTTTCCAACAGTCCTTTGCACCTTATAGTTTACTCTGGAGGTAGCAGTCTGTCCTATCCGAGGCCATAAAAAGACATGGCCCATTTTAAAATCATTAGAGTCCCTAAAAATTTTAGTTTTCTTCTGTTGCAACAGTTTTCTTTCAAAAACCGCCACCCCATCAAGTACACTCTCCAGCATCAGGCTGAAAATATCTCTAGAGTACTTATCAAACAGAAAGTCTTGTTTCTGCTGAAGATCTCATCTTAATTTGTCCTCCTCGGGACCAAAAAATTCATTCAACAAATGCATATATTTAGCACTCACCTCAAGATTAAGCTGTCACCACCTGGTCAAAAGTTCAAGGTACTGCAAACATTGAGTGGGTATATTCAGGACTCGAAGGCCACAAGGAATGATTTTCTTCTCCAGGCAGTATTAAAAATGCTGCTGTTGCAATTGTAATCTTTTTAACTTTAGGAAGTCACGTTCAATGCCTTCCATCTGTCGTTGTAGTTCTTCAAACTCCTGAGTCACGCTAATGACATCATCATTAACAACTTCACTGATGTCTGTCTGATAGCAATAACAACTTTCTGTCCTTCTCCAAATATTTGGAAAAACGTTCCAATAAATTAATATCAAATTTGCCACTTCTGGCTGGATTATAGTCAAGTTCAACAGAACCAATAAAATTATTTGCCATGTCCATGTGGTTTGTAACGTAAACAATAAAAATAGTCAAAAACAGGTGAATGACAACCCACAAAACGAATGCTCCGTTACTCATGTATAATATAACCAAAGTACAAACAGTAAATAAATATATAATTGAAAATGCAGTATGTTCCATAACTAAAATTAAATCATCTGCATAGGCCAGAATGTTGTACAATTTTACAATCTTGTAAAACAGCATTAATGTCTGTTAACTGCAACAAGAAATAAAGTGGGGATAATGGAATACCTTATCTAACCATAGAACTTTGTACATATAACTCTGCATATGTTATTAATCCTTTTGAAATTAAGCAAAAAGTCATTCTTATATGATCTTGATTTCCAAAATAATCTAAAATGTAAAAGAAAGTTATGAATATAAAAAACAAATGATTTTTCACATCTAATGAACATAATGCTATTCCCTTGATTGCAAAACAGAAAAAGGTTTGAATTAATTGATTTGGAATTATTAGTCACAAAACAAAAAAGAAACAGGCTGAACTGGGAAATGGATATAAGTCCTATAAAATATTTTAAAACAAACTGATTCAATTCTTTTGTTATAATTTTGTAGTCAACTTTAAGTAGTGAAGTTGGCCTACAGTTTACAATTTCAGTATGATTCTTAGAAAATTTAACAATTAGTATTATTCTAACCAGTAAAAATACCTATCCATTGAGTATGAAGAATTAAGTAAAGACAAAATGTCTTAGAACATAAGGTACTAATATATCTGCAAATACTTTATAAAGTTCAACAGAACATAGGTGATAATCCATTAAGTACGGAAGAGGTAATCAGGGACCTAGGGACCCAGGTTGACAGTAACCTCTCATTTGACACTCACATCGCCAAAGTGGTTAGGAAGACCTTCTATATTGCCCACCTTATCATGAAGGGTTTCACATCTAGATCAAGAGAGGTCATTGTGCCCCTGTACTCTTCTCTTATCAGGCCAGTGATTGAGTACAATGCCCCATTTGGGATGTATCTTACCCGACACCTGCAGCAGTTGGAAAGACCCCAAAAGTTCCTCACCAAGAGGATAAAGGGTCTTAAACATATGTCATATGCTGCCTGACTGAAAAAATTCCAGCTCTATTCAGTCGCATACCGCCTACTCAGAGGTGATCTGTGCCTGACGTACAAGGCCATGTCCAATCCGGAATTAATGGACATGCTCCACCTCAGAAAATCCAAATCCATCAGAGCCACGAGAGCAAGAGACTTAAACCTCAACACAGAAATAAATAGGACGTGCTGGAGGGACAGATTCATAACCCAGAGGCTCCCTACACTCTGGAACAGAATCCCAATCCATGTTAGGCAGAGCCCCTCACTAACTCTATTCAAGAGAAATCTTGACGAGTGGATGGGAGATCGTAGGTTTACCCTGGGGGTCATCTCTGTGTCACTACTAGACAGAGGCACAGTAAACTAAACCCTAAATGGGCGTAGTATTCTCATCCTAAGGGGTGGTGAAAGCCACACACACTCTGGCTAGGCTTATAAATGCCCTAGGGCAGATAGCCTAGTACGAACCTATGAACCTATGAAGGAGTGAATATGACTGGGTGATTGTTATCTTATCTTCAAGAAAACAGAATAACATGCATCTTTTCAGGGGAAGCAATCCCCATCTATCAGTTTTTTTTGTGTATATTTTTTATGAATATGTATATGCTGACTGCAGTTATAAATTGAACCATAACATGTTTTCATCTCCTGCTGAATACTGTCATAGTCTGCTATAAACCTCTTTCCTATTCTTAGTTTATTTATAAAATTGTTTTTGATTGCGGAAAATTTTCAATTAAAAACAGCAACAAATTTGTGTGTACTGATATTTAGCTTTGTTTTATTTATTTATTTATTTTTTTTTTTGGCATTGTGGAGTGTAACACCCCACTGAGATGCACAGTAGCAACCCTCACCCACAGCCTAGCTAACTGCGCCTGCTTGGGCATTATCACTGTCAATGAAACATTTGCACAGTACTTGCCACCATAAAAAGTACAACAAACTACAATAGAAGCAATACTAATAATAATCAAAATGGATGGAACTACAGTGCCAGCCATGAAACATTTAATGGAAGGTTGCTGCATTAGTTGTACAGCATTTCACTTAGGTCATGGCACATATGACAGAGTGAAGCAGGGTAAAGAATGAACATAAAGTATAGATATGCAGTCTGTCTATCAATAATCCCACACCCTTTTTGCATGTCAGTCAATGAGAGAAGGTCAAAACCTGGGCAAACTTCTTTGGGGGATATTATAGTACACAATAGCCCTTTTGAGACTTATTCTGCATACCTTGAGATAGTTTTGATAGCAAATTAATTTTACTAGCTCACTTAGACATATATGTTACACCATTAGTCTCATATAAACTAATATCACTAGCTGCCTAATACACAAATGAATATCCATCTGTTTTCTTTTCTTTTCCTTAATGTTAAATGTAAAAACAAACAGTTATAAAACATTAAAGGAAGCTCATATAGATGCAAAATAAATATTATTTATCTCATTATAAAACCAAAATATGGTGATTGCTTTTATAAGTTCTCTATAAAATGTAGTAAAACATCCTTTTTCTATATAAAATCTTTTTCTAATCCTTTCTAATCAGCTTTTGTCTAACATAATGGGGTAATAATGTTTTTTGAGCATAATGAATTACATTTTCAGATAGGTCTTGGACCCTTGTTAGCTTTTGAACTAAAAAAAGTAAACCCTTTCCAATTAAAATTTCTATAATGCTAATAATCTCAGTTGACATTCACTGGTAGAAAATTCTTAAATAGTTTGACATGCATACCTCTGGTTTAACTATCGAAGTAAACATTAAAGTCACCTGCCAGAATAATTCTGTTTGGCTTCAAATACTGTAGACGAATTATGATATGCTGTAGAAATTCTTGATAATTACCAAAAGGAGTATATATAGTGTCTACCACTACATCATATCTAAAATCTGAAGTATAACCAATAAGATTCTTGAATGCTCATTTGAAAAAATTATCAATTACTTAAAATCATAGGTTCATAGGTAGGTACTAGGCAATCAGCCATGGGGCTTATATAAGCTTAGCCAAAAATGTTCCCTGGCTTTCACCACCCAAGAAAATGATTTTCCTGTGCCCCTGTCAAGCAGTGCCACAGAAGTGACCCCCAGGGTGAATTTTCTATTTCCCATCCAGTCGTCAAGGTTTTTTTTAAATGAGGAGCTTTGCTTGACATGAATGGGTAGTTTGTTTCAGAGTATGGGAAGTCTCTGGGACTGGAATCTATCCCTCCAGCATGTTTTGTTTATTGTGGTGACAAGGGTTAGGTCCCTGGAGCATGTGGTTTGGAGATTGGTATTTCTTTAAGTCTAGCATGTCCAACAGCTCTGGGTTTGACAGAGCTTTGTATGTTAGGCAGACATTGCCTCTGAGTAGGTGATATGCGATGAAGTAGAGCTGGAGTTTTTTGAGACGGTCTGCGTATGGCATCTGTTTGAGGCCGGTAATCCTCTCAGTGAGGTATTTCTGTGGCCTTTCCAATTGTTGTAGGTGTCTTGTGAGATACATGCCAAACAGGGCATTGTACTCTATAATGGGTCTGATGAGGGATGAGTAGAGAGGAACAATGACCTCCTTTTTTATAGAGAAGCCTTTTGTGAAGAGGTGTGACATGTAGAAGGATTTCCTGACTACTGTAGTGATGTGGTTATCAAAGGAGAGACTACTGTCCACCTATTTCCCGAGGTCTCTTATCACACTTTCAGTGTTTAGTGAGCGACCACCTATGTGGTAGTTCATGGGTATGGAGTTTTTCCCAAAGGGAATGACAATGCACTACTTGGCATTGAGCTTGAGGCCATGAATTTGACACCAAGCATCTGTCTCTGTGAGGCCCTTTTGTAGAATGCCTAAATCATTAGGTGATTCTCTTATGGCTCCCAGTTTGCAGTCATCTGCAAAATGTGTTAACCAATGACCTTCTATGTTGGCCTGCACATCAGAGAAGTTGATGCCGAACAAGAAAGAATCCAGGACTGAACTCTGTGGGACTCCACTCGTCACTGGTCTGAAGTAAGACTTGGAGTTGGCTACTTTTACTGTGTGGGTTCTGTCAGTGAGCCAGATGGCCACCCATCCTGTGACATAGGGATTTATGACCAGTTTAGTGAGTTTATCTATAATTCCAGAGTGGAGGGTGGTATTGAAAGGCTTGGCGAGGTCAAGATAGGCTGTGTGAACTACCTTGTCCTCATCTACAGCTCTAGTGACTGCTTCAAAGAAGTCAATCAGGTTTTGTAGACATGATCTACCTTTTACAAATCCAAACTAAGTGAGGTCCAGGGTTTGGAGGTTACCTATGTCTTTGTTTATAAGCTCAAAGAGGATACATTCCGCTCGTCCGGCTAATGGGGCAATAGTTTCCGGGGTCCGTGGTGGCACCCACTTTGTGGAGTGGGATAACCATCACTGTGTGCCATTTAGTAGGCACATAGTCTGAGGTGAGGCTATAATTGAACATGGTACTTAGGTGGGGTGCCAGTTCATTCTGTAGTTCATGCAGTACGCAGCATGGGATGTTGTCTGGTCCCATGGATGCTGTGTTCTTGGCTTTTGAGAGTGCGGTCTTTACTTGTTCATCCATGATTACAGAGGATTTGCATTCTTCCGGTATTAAGATGGGCCCCTTGGAGGGTGAGGGTGGGGTAAAGTTAGTACTGACCCTATCTGCCAGGATGTTGGCAATATCAGTTGGTTCTGTATATTTAGTGTCATTGTGCTGTAGCTCAGAGCAGATCTGAGTGTTGCCATTGAGATTCTTGACATAGCTGTAGAATGCTTTGTGGATGTCTTTGCAATCAGTGGTGATTTTATTTTCATAAGTGGCTTTATTTGGATTTTATGAGGGATCTCAGCTTTTTGCTGAGGCTGACCAGGGAGTTCCTCCAGTCTTGGGATTTTACCCTTTTTTCAACAGCTTCTTCCTTCTGTTATAGAGTTTGTTTACAGCAGGGAACCACCAGATTGGCTTCCTTTTTTTGGAGAACAGCATCTTGGTTCTGTTGGGGATGGCATGATCCATGCACTCATACATGTGCATATACATTGCATTTGTGTAAGATTCAGCAGTCATACCTCTATTTTCCAATAAAACAACAGTAGACTTGGATTCGCCAAACACGATTTAATAAGAGTATCTGTCTCTGACGTCTCGGCCTTAGCCTTCAAGGAGTGGAAGGCTCCTTGAAGGCTAAGGCCGAGACGTCAGAGACAGATACTCTTATTAAATCGTGTTTGGCGAATCCAAGTCTACTGTTGTTTTATTTGAGTGGTGCTTTGGAGTTGGTGCTTTTGTTGCTGTTATATACCTCTATTTTCCATCTGCATGAGTGTCATGAAGTTTGTCACTTCTGTCTTAAGAAGCATGAATTTGTTTTGGAGTAGTTTTTGATGGTGGTTTCCTTAATAGGGTGGGGGAGGGATATGGATGTCTAGGGTGATTAGCTTGTAGGTGGATCTGACCAGTGAGGAGTTGACCTCTGGTGTGGAACACTGGTTACCCATATTGGTAATGACCAGTTCCAGGATATTGCTGCCCCTGGTGGAGGTGTGGATGAGCTGATACAAGGCATTGGAGTTTATGAATTCCAGAAAATGTTGAGCAAATGAGTTGGTATATGAGTAGTTTTCCCAGTTGATGGTGGGTTAGTTGCAATTGCCCATAATTAAGGTATTGGGTTGTACCTTAATATTTTCCAGTATCTTAAGAAATGAAGAGAGGGAATCCTGGGGCATGGTGGGGGATCTGTACCAAGCTACAACCTGGATTGCAGTCTTGCCCAGTGTAAGTCACACTTGGAAAATTTCAGATGCATTATGTTGAGCAACTAGCCTGGAGGTGTGGATATCCTTAATGAATATGGACATGCCTCTATCTTTAGTGTTTCTGTCCAAGTTAGGTGTCCGAAATGTGTGGTATGAATTATAGCCTGGTAATTCATGGGTGCTCTCTGGAGCCTTGAACCAGGTCTCTGTCACTGCACAGATGTCGATGTTCTCCATTTTAAGGAGTGCCTCGAGTGAGTCCATTTTGAGGTTTAGACTTCTAGCATTGAGTAGTATTACCCTCAGAGTTTGCTTGCTTGTACCTGTTGTGGTGGTGAATTTAGCATTTGAACCTTGCCTAAAAAAGGCACTATAGGGGTGGCAAAAGCCATTGCCAGTATCCAGAATCCCAGGGGCGACAGGTGCAGGCCATATCTGGCAAAGCATTGTGGTCTATCGACCATTGTCCTTGTACTATGGTATCATTCTGGGCAATGGCAGGATGCTACTCAGATCTAAGGTCATACTAGCCTGGGCTACAAGATCTGAGAGCTCCTCCATGTCTCTTTTCATGTAGTCCAGGGAGGTACATCTCAGGTCATTCACACCAACATGGACAATGATAAATTCATATTTGTACTTGTTGTGGAGTGACCTGAGTGTGTGCATTATGTGGCGGATCCTGGCACCTGAGGCAACTTTCTCCTTGTTTAGCCTGGTGAGTGGGACATCAGTGTGCCTGACTATAAAGTCACCTATGACTAGTGTGTTGGGTGCGTTGTTTTGCCTTATGGCCTGAGGTTGAGTGGCACACTGATTTTGTGGGCTATGTGTCATTTGGGTAGTGTTGGGGGGTGGTGAGTGTCTGTATTTTGCTTGGGAGGTCTCTGTTGCTTGGGCAGATTTTTATTGAGAGCCTCCATGAATGTGATGTGTGTTCTGTGTTTCTATATGTGGGTTTTGGTAGTGTGGGTTTTGAAGGACTATGTGTTGAGTGTGGTGTGGTGCAGGTGTTAGCCTTCTCCTCTTGACTGTCTAGTCCAGTCTTGGCTGGAGAGAGCTTGGCTTCCAGTTTGGCTATATAAGTGTATCTCTCACAGGTTGTAGTGTTGGGTGGTAGGAGGAGAAGGTTGTCAGTGTATACATCAGGCAATTGCTACATTGCCCCAAGATGCCCAGACTTATCAGGTGGACAGGAGAAAACACCAGGAGCTAACCCATGGACATGCCTGAGTAGGTGCTTATTAATTTAAGTACTAAGAACTGTCTTCCTCTTGACAAGTGAGGAACGTGAAGTGCTGTAGTAATTTGGACTTTATGTAGTGCTTACAATGAGTTCTGAGCAAGTGCTGAGCACAAGGAAACAGTTTTGAGTGCTAAAACTAAATAACTGGTTAATTCTAGCTAAAACTAGGTAATTTTAGCTCCAATCCCAATAAGAGAAGCAGGCTACTGCCTGTTTGGTGATCCACAGTCTTGTCCCAGATGATGCAAGGGTCTTCAGGCCTGTAGCCTTTTTTTGATAGATGCCTTGAATAGCAACCAGAACAATCAGGTATGGTTAGCACAGACACTCACTCTCCAACCAGGAGTCAGGAATCAATCCCCTTGGCTCCTACTCTCACCAGGATCAGAATATAAGCACTGATTCTAAGCTGTCACCTATAAAGTAGTTGTTAAGCTTTCTGGTGATCAGCAGTCTCCGGGAAATAATGTAACTGCACTCTGTCTCTCACCAGGAAAAAACAGAAGCACTAATCCCAAGATGTCTACTGAGAGGCAGAATGTGGGCTCTACAATAACTGGTGGTCTTGCAATAGATGCTTAAAGGTAAGATGAAAAAAAATGGTTTATTCTAAACATTGCAGTGTACACTAGAGGAGTTAGATGGAAAAGTAGGTAACTTAAGTTTTACCAGTCTAAAAGTTAAGTTTTAGTGGTGAGTCATTGTTTTTAAAATAGCAAGATAGAGTGAAAGGGGGTGGTCACTTTTGTATTCTGGTACTATGGAATACAGTAGGATGGCCAATAAATTTAAATAGTTGAAGGGGAGTGATTTCACAATATGATAATTTTGTGCTTACTCACACCAGCCATTAAAAGCAGAGAAGAAATGAGCTATATGGTCAAATTAACATAAGGGGCTGGCAACTAGAAAGACAGTGGTGATTAAGAACACAACATGTATTGTGCATTGCTCTTTCACTGTATCAGGTGAACTAATTTTAATGACTTAGCTTTGTAATTGACTTAAGCAGTGTCAGGAGAAATAAATCTTAAATCAATTCTTTTTTGCCGAAGAACCTTTATAATATCATTGACTTCCTTGAAAAAAATCGCCCAGTTGTATATCAACCTTAAAGGACATACCCTATGGATGATGTGCTGCTCCACAGTGTTTAACTCTTTAATTCCTACCTCCTCAAGCAAAGTCTGAATAATTTGTTTCAAACTATCTTGTAGAAGTAAATTTATTTCCAAATCCATTGGTACACCAAAAACTCTTATGGTGAGTTTTTTTTATCTTGCAAGCTGGATGCAGTAGCCTGAAGCCTACAGTTTTATACCTCTGGTAATATTTAATTTGTAACTCCTTTTAATCAGCCTCTAGTTTAGCACAAGAATCTGTAAGAGGCAAATTGCTTATTTTTAGTAAATCAATATATATATATATATATATATATATATATATATATATATATATATATATATATATACATATATATATATATATATATATATATATATATATACATATATATATATATATATATATATATATATATATATATATGCATATATATATATATATATATATATATATATATATATATATATAATTTTAGGACAGTTCAACTGAAATTTTAGTCAAGAATTGTATTTCTTTAGCAAGAATATCTATTAAAAACAATCTAGTAGTAAAGAGTCCTAAAATCCAAGGTAGAACACAGTTTAAACGTTAAAAAGTTTATCAACTTAAATGCTTTTCATCACCTATAGTATGGTATTAATGTGTTATTATCAGTATCTGATGAAGCAGAGACAGAATCCTGCAGAGTCAATTTCCAATGCCAAAGAAATTGAGAGTTAAGGTTCAGCATAACTATAAGAAACCTAGTTGGGGAGAAAGATCCTTATTTGTGCCCTACATGTTAATATTTACCGCATCTGAATGCTAAGAAATGTTACAGTATCTGCCATCATTAAATTGTTGTATTATGCATTTTGTTGGTGATAAGAAATGGATAATTTGCTATGAAATAAATTTGATCTGGATGATTCAATCAGTGGTTGAAAAAATGTACATGTCAGTCTCTGTCTCTGTGTCTTGTGTCTGACCATTTTAACTATTTTTCTAAATCTTTTCTACCCACTTCAGTTGCTTTCCATCAGTGGTACTGCTGTTAACACAGTTATTGTGGTTATTTTGACTGTATTTTCTTTCTTTACTGCATAAAGCACTTGCAGCAAAACTGTGGTAATCAAAGACTTCCACAGATTTCATCTTCGAATTTTGAAATATATAAAGAACTCCATAAATACTCAAGACACCTTGAATGAGATATAAAAGTAAGGCTGGAGCACATTCAAAATTACTGCAGCTCCTCTGATGCTCACTTAAACATCATTATGTCAGAACCTGACAAGTTGTTCTGCCTCACACTCCCAAAAACTCAAAGGCTTATTGTCTAATTATATTAGTATAATTAGTGGAAATATTCATGAAAACACATTGCACTGTATTGTAGATATAGACATCTATATACAGGTAGATGAAATATATATGTCATCACCTCCAATTCTACCCTTACATCTTTATATATAATGCTCACATTCTCATTAACATGCATGGTATGCAATGTCGCCATTGCAATTATAAGATGTCTTGACAATCCTTCTCGATTTGATATATATATATATATATATATATATATATATATATATATATATATATATATATATATATGTATATATCAGTCTTACTTTTACTTTAGTGGCAACTCAATACAGATACATTTTCGGCAGGTATTGTATTCACAGATTTGATCAAAATTCATTGACCAAGTTAATAGAAAACACATATAATTTAACATACCTGACTGTCAAAGTCAACCCTCCATTTGATAACAATGTATAAATGCCAACATTCACTTTCAGATAATAACATTTGAAAACTCAGGTGTAGGGTATGTCTCACTCTACCATTCTATTTTCTAAAATTTAAAACAGTCCAATGATAGACATGGTCATATAGCATTGTTAATGTTGTATAATGGTGGCTTCTTACTACTTTTAATTCTGTAAGGCTGATTTTATTTCTAATGTAATAAAAACAGAATAGAAGTATATACTTCTGGATCCATGCCCTTGAACAAGAAAATTCAAACACTCCACTAAACTTACAAACCAAGCCAAGTAGCCTATAAAAATTATTTTTCCAGAAGAAACAAATAGCAGGCTGGAATGCACCATACTTTTTTATTCCATACAAGAAGGTTAAGCCCTTTTGACCTCCAAACATTTGGACTTAATCAGAAATGTTAGCCTACAAACTACTAACATAGTTAACATGTAAAAAAATGATGATGTGATAGATGTTATGCAATCAGACTTAACAGTTAAACTTATGAAAATGTAAAACTACATTAAATTAAGTTATATTCTAAACATCCATTTAAAACACCCTGTGGTATGAATAATAACAATATTAACAATATTTTTAAAACAAGAAACAAATACAGTTTTAATTAAAAAAAAAAACAAAAAAAAGAGCACAAATCAAACCATTGTTGCTATTAAGGATGCAACTGATGCTTATATCAACATTTAAACTAGGATAATTAGTAGCGACTTTTGTCAGTTGCCAAACCAACCTCTCCTCCTAGTTCAACTACCAATGCTCAACTCTAAGGGAAAAAGTGACACCATTTCTAACACCAAAATGAAAAAGGCCTTAAGGATGGGGCATGCACCTGAGTACCTACTTAGGCAACTCTTATTGTATTTGCTATGGGCGTTATACACATGATGATACATTATAGCCCTTACTCTTCTTTCAGTCTTTCCTATGTATCATAAATTACACAACACCACATACAGCACTGCTGTGAAGCAACAGTTAACGCTACCATGATGTATCTATGGTTTCATTTTATTTACTATTTGCCCCTTGTCCTTTTCATCAATAAATGGGCATTGGCTACACATGCCACATTTAAAAGTATCATTATGGACAATTTCTATTGTATTCAATAACATGGTGTGACTTCTGTTTTTAATTTGGGTTTCTTCTGGTATGCAAATTGTGAAGAAATGCAAATCACACCAGGTGAAATTCCTACACTGGGAATACCCCCTAATATTTTCTTATAATACTTTTGATGTTGTTTGAATCCTTACTTTACAAAAGTATCAATGATTTCTCAATAGACAAAGTTAAATTGCTATTATTTGCATCAATTCCCTGCTCTGCCTCTTGTTATAATATCTGAGAGAGATGAACTTATGTCCTGGCTGTCAGTTGTACATATTGTCTGTTATGCAAAACTGTACAATTTTATGTATTGATCTCTGAATTGTCTAACTGCGTTTTTGTTTGCTAACTTTTTATACTTTACTTGCTCGTATATAACCTTTTTATACTTTACTTGCTTGTATATAACTATTTTATAATTTTTGGAGATTTTCTCCCTGGGCCTCGGCTGAAAATGGACATTAATCCAGTCAGACTATCTGAAAATAAAATAAATAAAATGGGAATATATTTATTTGTTCTAACATCTATATCTTCATGTGGCAACACATGTAATAGAGGTTCTGTGTTTCCTCTATCAACATCATCCGTAACTTGCCCATTTCCTCACAATAAATGATAATGTCTGACTCCAGTCAAAAAACCCTAGCTATCTGATCTTTCATAATGTTGTTTTTGAATGGAAAATGTAGCTTCTGGTAGAGTATAGACATTAATTTAAATAAGTCTGCTTTCTAAAAATACTGGAATTACAGCCCTTTGTGGTTATGAATTTGTGTAAGCTTACATCAGTACTGTAGGTAAGATCTTGAGAAATGGAATGGGTAAAGGTCAGAATTTCAGTGAACTTTTCAAGTACAATATGATTTTGTCTTTGCCCCAAAAGAATCTTATTTGACAGTAACTATAGTAATCTACATTGGAAGAAAAAATCTTTTCCCACCATCATAAAACAAAGTTTGCATATGTGCTAAGCTCATAGGCACTCTACTGCTCTGTTTAAAATGTTGACTCTTAAAACATCAGCAGCCATCAGGCTCACATCCTATAGAAAACCTTCCCTGTACCATTCTAAACCTGTGATGTGCAGTATGACTGAGACAGAGTCTTTACATCTATAGATACAAAGAAAGAATCTTTGTCAATCTGTGATTCTTTCATATTTTCCAAAAAAAAAAAAATCACAAATCTTTAGGAATATAGCCAATGTTAAAGTATAACATCCTGAGATTACCATCAACGTATCTAGTCAGTGGTTCCATTTTAAAGCCAGCAGCTGGCATTATAGGATGTAGTGTGCGAGTGTGTGTGTGTGTGTGTGTGTGTGTGTGTGTGTGTGTGTGTGTGTGTGTGTGTGTGTGTGTTGGGGGATATAGGACTATATTTTGGGAATCCCAAAAATAGATGGGATAGTGGTTTGATCAAGTAATGAAATAAGGGGACAATAATGTAATTATTAATAAATTATTATTCCAAATATATATTAGTATTCCTATAAGCTGCAGCAATCTAATTTCTAAAAACAGGACTACAGTCATGCATGTCTCCAAGTATTTTTAATATATGTTCTTTCCTCATAAGTCCTTGCATCCATGTTGAACCCCCAACCCGAAACTGCTTCATAAGCCTGACAGATTTAACAGAAACAAGTTCACGCATCAGTTGTTTTTCTTGCATGGTCATATTATAGAACCCGGTGTCAAATTTCCGAGACAAGGTCAATCTAAATTCAGTCTCACAAAGATTCACAACAAATTCACTGTTAGATGAAAAAGGGGACTGAAGGTACACTTTCTTCAGAATTTTTTACCACTCTGCACCACTGGACAACAATTGATAGCACATTTTCATCTGAACAATTTTAACTCGTGCAAAGCATCAGCAACATCAGTGTTCTCAGTGGAATGAATGTAAAACCTTTGGCACACAGGTGATGGCGGATTTTTTCACTACCAAATGATTGTAATTTAAGATTTTGAAATTGTTAAACATTGTAACAAGTACAATTCCTGGGTAATGCTCAACATCAACATTCAAAAATTCACCCTCTTCCTCGTCCCCTCTGTTTGGCAGAACCATATCTCAGACTGGTATGGCTCAATCCCCCTCTAGGGAAAATCTGCCTAAATTCCCACTGTTTACATTTCTTTTGGCAAGTCATTCTGAGCAGCATTGTAGTGAGGCCTGTAAAGTGACATTCTCTTTAATATTCTCATGGTTAGCCTCAGGTGCAATGTCACTTAATTCATCCCCACCATTATCTGGCCTACCCAAAGAATTCCAATTACCATTGTTGACAGGGTACACATTTCTCAATTCACAGTCACTGTCATTCCTTAATAACACTTTGTCTTCCTTTGTTACATAAGCACCCTCTTCTTGTTGAGCTTTGAAAAGATATCTTAGTAAGTGGCCTGGTGTGTGTCAAATAGTAAATCCTCCTTAATGGATTCAGTCAATTTGGATATTTTTTCCTGAAGTTTAGCCATCTACCATCATTACCTTTATTAATAAAGTTCTAACGTAATTTAACTCGGAAAGTATAAATGATCATCATTCCATTCCACTATTGAATTTCCTTGGGTGCTGACCCTTAAGAATCTGTTGTTTGGCAATGCCTTCTTAAAAAAAATAGTATTGAGCTGTAGGAAATTGAACTTGTAAAGTTTTTTTTCAATAAATTTTCATTTGGATTGGCAAAGTACTCACCACCTGTCCAGTTAATCTTGTATGTGGCATCTAACAAGTTCTTAGCAGAGGTGATAATTAGTCACGCCCACGGAGGGTGAAGTGGAAGAACAATGTTTTCATATTCTCTCAGCTACTGTTAATTGTAGAATCATGATAGTGTAATCATGTAGTAATCATGTCCTCCTGTGACCTCTGCAGCAGACTCAGATGGATTCCAGATCCTGAAGTTCACACCCTGTTTTAACACAGGACTGGGAATTGAAAGTCCAATAACAAGTTGATGGCTGCTGGACAAATATGGTCAAATTACATATCAAGGACTGGGCTTCAGGTTACTGCAAACTCAGGTCACCATGAGGACTGAATAGTTTTTGTGAAGACTTGTTATGGAGATTGAAATAAAAAAGAACCACAACAAGAAAATTCAAACATTCCACTAGCATTTGCACACTCCACAAGAATTTTTTATTCTGACAAAAAGTTTAAGCACTACAACATTCAGGCAGAACTTTAACCATATAAAACGTGTCAATATTTAAAAGATAAAATGCTTGTGTGGCAGACTTTATGTGTTCAGACTTAAGAAGCAACCCTACAACATTTACAGCTTTATTAACCTGTGATGCTTTAAAAGTCATCAGAAAACACCAAAAATGCAGTGAATAACAAGATATTAAATAAAGAATATGTACAGTAAGAAACAAATGCAATGACAATAAAAACAATAAAATAACATAAATCAAACCCTTATTGCGCTTAACTTAAGAATGCTACTGATACTTAAAACACTATGTAAAGCAGAGAACAATTAGTAATGTCTATTCTTATTTGCCAAACTAGTTCCATATCCTTAAATTTCATCTCCCAATTGCCACCACTAGGGGTACCATATGTCACTTTCCTTTTGACAACTCATAAAACAAGTTGTTGGGACTGCTAGGAGATCAGATAGAAAATTCACCTTATTTTAAAATTTTCCATTTAAGGATTAATATGCAGGTCATTGCTGAATTTGACCATTCCAAACTACAACAGTCAGAAAAGGGCATTTTTGGTCGAACTGTTACTCTTAAACAATCCCGTTTCATGAGAAATATTTACAATTTTTAATTCTGATATCAGAAATATGTACAGAAATATCCTGGGTATTTACTACAGTCCTATGAAGACAATTGTATGCCATCCCCTAAAAGAAATTGAGTATAATAAAATTGACAATGCACATTTCATAGATATGTATTAGAGTAGCGCATACTTTCAATGAAATTCATTATTACAACACCACTGATTAAGTCCTGGTTGAAACTAGATGCAAGACTCCTCACTCTCCCCTGTAGCCTACTTTGTTGTTGTGTAACCTTATGGCAGGTTATATATTTTCCCCTGAAGGATACCATGATGTGGCAGACCATAACATTAATAAAAACATAATTCGCCATGCCATACTGTCACTGACAAACGCTTGTTAAATCTTACAACTTGCATAATTCTTCATTAACGAACATTGATTAACTTTCTTTCTTGGAAAGACATTCAACGAGTTATATTGAAGCACTCATTTAAAAATCCTCTGAGGACCTCCATGCCATCCTTAAAGATTTAAATTTAGTTCACTGTTGGTGCTGGCATTGCCATGTCAGAATGCTGTAACTTAATAGCAATAACTTTTAAATAACAAAATGTCCCTTACCTGGATAAATATCTATGATTTTGTTTTTGTTGTACTAACAACTCATCTGTAAGAATTCTGGACATGCAGTACATTTACAACCTATAAAAGGTCAAGTATCCTCTGCTAATCAGAATTGAGCACAATAAAATACATACAAAACTCTGAAATGTTAGCTGAGCGTTAAAGGGAAACTGTCAGTTCTAATTTGCAAATCTTAATAAAACTCACATAGAATTATATTTGGACTGTCAAGCACAAAATGAACCCAGAACTGCAATACTGCAGTGAAATAGTGGAACTGACCATATAGACTGACAAATGAAAACAAGGTATTTAATAGTGGCATTTTTTTCATTGTCAAAATCTTATGTTTTCAAGATAAATATATATGATTGTTCGTCTGTTCTAGGGGTATAGACAGCAAAGTTTTGATTTAATCAATCAAAGTTTAGTTGGTGGCTCGGGAGTGCTGGATGGCAAAGACAGTGAGGATAGGTATGCAGACCTTGGGGGGTGTGCCCACTCAGATGCAGTTCAAGGTTCAACCATAGTGGAGACTAGGTGTGAAAGGGGACATTGTCTTCAGTGGGTCAGGGCTGTGAATGAGTCAATGTGGAGGTGGAAAGATATACTAACTAGACCATTGCATGCATTTCCCTGAGACATGATGAGTGCACCCAAGGGGAAAGACTACATGAACAAAACCACATTTCAATGGAGTATAGCACTGACACAAGGTAACTTCTCATAAGTTCATAGGTCCATAGGTATGTACTATGATAATGACCACAAGTGCCTTTTTAAACCTGGCCAT
This sequence comes from Protopterus annectens, assembly GCF_019279795.1. Classification (NCBI taxonomy): domain Eukaryota; kingdom Metazoa; phylum Chordata; order Ceratodontiformes; family Protopteridae; genus Protopterus; species Protopterus annectens. Next base: position 1,917,588,250 of record NC_056726.1, read on the forward strand.
ACATCCTAAGTCTCTGAGAAGTTCTGATACCCTTGATAAGTATAAGCAGGGCCTTGAGAAATGAAACATTTACAAGTAGGGACCTGGGAGATGAACCATTTACAGGCTGCCTATGTATTTTAGAGAAAAGTATGTAAAACTAGGGATGAATACCCGGTTCCACATCCAATTGTTCAAGTTACATGTGAATGGGGTTAGGGAGGAACTCAACTTCACATGGTTGGGGTCTTAGGGAGTATGTTCCACAGATGGGGTAGTCTCTGGGATACATACCTGTCTCTTCAGTAGATTTTATTTATATCACAGACAAGGTTTAAGTCTTCAGAATGGGTAACTCTGGTGCTGTTTGTTTTGTAGATATGTAGGCTGTCTATCAGTGTGGTGTCTGATGATGCCCTGTATGGCAGGCATAGATCTCCCCTTAACAGCCTGTAGGAGACAGTCTACAAGAATAGGGCCTTGAGGTGGTCTGCAGAGGACATTTTACTTACGCCCTGTATTCTTTTAGTGAAGAACCTCTGTGGACATTCCAATTGTGGGATATGTCTGGTTAAGTACATACTAAAGATGCATTGTACTCAGTGATAGGCCTGATGAAATCCGAATGCAGTGGAACATTGACTTTCTTGGACCCAGATGTCATACCTTTTTTTATAAGTTGCCCAACATAGAATGATTTCCTCATTACTCTAGACATGTGATGGTCAAAGGTTAGATTACTGTCTATGTGTATCCCTAAGTCCCTGACTTCTGGGTTAAGTCAAAGGGGTATGTTGTCTATATGATAGTTACCAGGCATGGATGACTTCCTGAAGGATGCTATCATGCATTTCTTGGCATTACATTTTAATCCATGGTTTTGTCTGTTTTGTGGATATGCAGGAGGTCCATCAAGGTGAGGTCTGACAATGCCTAGTATGCCAGGCATAAATGTCTTCTCAACAGCTTATAGGAGAAAAAAAACTGGGATCAGGCTTTAAGGCAGTCTGCATAGGACATGATACTTAAACCCTGTACTTTTTTAGTGAGAAACCTCTGTGGACGTTCCAATATTCGGATGTGCCTACTTCAGTACATGAGTAAAAGGACATTATTCTCAATGGCAGGTCTGATGAATGCTGAATACAATGGAACAATGACCTCCTTGGACCTAGATGAAATACTTTGTTTATAAGATGCACAACACTGAATGATTTCTTCACTACTGTAGCTACTTGATGGTCAAAGGCAAGATTTCTGTTGATGTGTGCACCATGTCCCTGACTACTGGGTCATCTTTTGCCTATAAGATAGTTACCAGGGGTGGATGTCTTCCCATAGGTATTTAGTTCTAATCCATGGCTCTGACATAAATTATTTCTCTGTATCAGCTCTTCCTGAAGAACATTAGTGTCAGTAGGGGATTTTCTGACTGCTCCCAATTTACAATTATCTGCAAATTTTGTTAATCAGAGGCCCCTGACATTGGACTTGACTTCAGAGAAGTGCAAAAGGGTGTGGCCCCAGGACTTTTTCTTTTTTTTTACTCAGAAATTTTTTTATTTTGATTATTAGCCAACAGTAATAAATACTTTTACAATGTAGAATCATATTAACTGTGGAGTTAACTATGTACATATTTACATACAGCCAGACATGAGTAAATGAATGATAGCAAATTAAACATAATAAAGATATTTAACTTAAGAATAATTTCTTTAAGAGGTCCATTTGAGAGTATCAACCAATGTCAAAACTTTTCTCCAAGGATTATTAGTTAATGGCATTGGACACAATCTTAATTCTTTGGTTTTAACTTCCATCAACACCATCTTCTTTAATAAGCATAGACATTCTTATCTTCCGGGTACTATGGTAGACTTCCACCTTTTTGTTATGCATTTCCTAGCTATAGATAATATTGTCCATAAAACGTAAAGATTAGTTCTTTTTTGATAAACCTCTTCAGATATATTCAATAAAATTAAAGCTTTGGTCAAGACAAAATTATCTGCATAAATAGCCTGTAAGAAGTTATTAATATTTTCCCAAAATGGGTTCATTTTTATACATTCATAAAAAATATGAGACCAGTCAGCTTTAACACTCTGTTGACATCTCCATCATACTCCATTACAAGAAGTATTGATTTTTGAAATTTTATCAGGAGTTAAGAAGGATCTATGTAGGAATATTCAAGTAAATATTCTCTAATACTGAGAACTGGAGGTTAATTTTACTGAAAGTAGTATATTTGACTTATTTTATGGGGTTAACTGAATCGAATATCCTCTAGTGATAAATTGCCAATATGTTGCTTTGGGTGATATTTTGTAGTCTGTTATTAAGTTGTATAAGTAAGAAGTTCCATTCTTCATATTTTCATTATTATAAATAATTTTCAACATTCTACTTATAAACTTAGATGAGAATGACAAATTATTTAATACTCTACATAGATCCTTGGAGAATGTCAATATATTCTGAAGCATTAACCATTCATTAGAGTTTAATTCATAAGTTGACATCACATATTGTATATCCAGAACTTTTTGATTTTTTTTTATACAGTGGAGCCAACAAATTCATTTTTTCTGTTCCCAGTGAATAAATACTTCTTTATGAATTCTATCTGGAAAAAAAATTGTAATGCTGAAGGGGATTAATGTTGGAAACCAGATCTATAATTCCATGTTCATATTTATAAACTTTCTAAAATGATCATATAAATGATTTATTATAAATGTCTTTGTTGGTTTAGATATATTATATTGTAGATTTATACACAATGAATACCATAGTATATTATTTGTATCTATACTAGTAGTATTTTTAGTAAGTTTATTTTCATTTAATAGAATCGTTGTATGTAATGTTGTCTAGTTGGATGTGTAACTAGGATTAATCCATCCAATCACAGTTTTGAGTAATCTATCATTTATATATGATTCAATGTCTGGGAAATGTATTCCTCCCTGATCCCATTGTCTTATATGATGCGCATAAGCAATTCTGTTTCTTTTAGGGTACCATAAGAATCTTAGTAGTGTTGATGTTATTTTCTTAAGATAGGATCTCTCTGGGATTAACAAAAATAGCTTGTATTATATATAAAATTTTAGGGAGAAGAACCATTTTAATCAATTGAAGTCTATCTTCAAAGACTAGAAGCAGATTATTATATTTATTCACTAGAGAATCTATTATATCAACAATCGTTTTATAATTATTTTGTATTATATCTTGTATATTTTCATATAAATCTATACCTAGGTATTTTATTATTGTAGCTTGCATTCCTATGATACTATTCTTATCTACTTGTATGTCCTTTTTTTATTTAATAATAGATATTTAGACTTTTGATTATTACAGCAAAGACCTGAAATCTTATAAAATTTCTTTAAGAGAATATCTAGTTAATCTAAGACCTCTTTTGAGTTCAATAGAGTGAAAAGTACATCATCAGCAAAGAGCATGACTTTAGAGTTATATTGGTTGAATATATTTAATCCTTTTATCTTTGGATTGTTTCGTATTAGTATAGCCAATAGTTCGATAGCCAGTGCTAATAAAATGGGTGATATTGGGCATCCCTGTTTAGTACCTTTCATAATTTGTATAGGTTCTGAAGTAAGGGGTCCTAATTTGACATAGGCTAAATTATTTTTGTATACTTTTTTAATAAATGTAATAAAGGGAAGAGGGAATGCATAAGCTTCAAGAATTTTAATTAGATAGTTCCAGTTTAAGGAATCAAATGCCTTTTCAATATCAAGTCCTATTATTAAGGCTTCTATATTTTCTTTATTTAGATAATCTTTTAAAGCCAATATTCTTTTAATGTTATCATGTGTATGTCTATTCTGAATAAATCCAGTCTGGTCATCGTTAATGATTTCATTTAATTGATTTTTTATTCTATTTACCAGGATGGACATAAAAATGTTATAATCATTATTTTGTAGTGAAATTGGCCTATATGAACTGCAAAGGCCAGCCTCCTTGTTTTCCTTTAAAATGGGTATAATTAAAGAGTATTTCCATGAAGGGGGAATAATTGCATGGGTTTGAATTTCAATTAATGTCTTATGTAGCAAGGTGATTATATTTCTGGGAAATAATTTGTAAATTTCAGAAATTAAACCATCCATTCCAGGAGATTTACCAGATGTACTGTCTTTAATTTTATCTGTGACCTCTTTGAATGTAATATATTTTTGTAAATTTCTTTGTAAACTATCAGGTATTGATTTAATATTAGAGATCATATTTCCTAACAAGGAATGGTCAGTTGTATTATATGTATCTTGATAATGATTACTGTAATAACATTTGAATGCATCTAATATATCTCCTATTTCCGAGACCTTCTTATGTCTTTCTTCATGTAGGATATTAACAATGGAATTAGATTTTGATTGCATTTTGACTTTAACAGATAAGTTATGTAGGTGTTTCAGAGAAGTAGCATAAGAGTTTATTTTTAACCTTTCTATGGCTAAATTGGTTTTATGACTTAAAATATCAATCTATCTTTTATTTAGCTCTTCTATTTCCTTCTTGTTCTCAATTGTATTAGAGTGCTTTTTTGATTTATATAATGTGAGTTTCCTTTGTAATTCTTGTAGTTCAGATTCCCATTCTTTGAGTTTATTTTTATACCAGACGATTGCTTTTCCATACATATAAGCTTTTAGTGAATTCCAGACCATTACTATATTTACTTCCGAATTATAGTTTATGTCTAGATAAAAATTTAGTTCTTTCTCTAACCATTGTTTAAATTCTTTAATTTTTATAATGTATGAAGGTATTCTAGAAAGGAATGTTAGTGATTTAAAATCTACTTGTAGAACTAGTGAATTGTGATCTGATACAGGGCATGTGATTATTGAAAAAGAAGTAATTTTGGATTGAAGATCTTGTGATATAAAAAGTTTGTCTATTCTGGTTCGAGTTCCAAACATATAATCTTGATGAGAGAATGACAAGGAGTTATTATCAATAACATTAAAGGTATCTGTCAATTTTAATGACTCAGTCCATTTTTTTAGTATTTTTGCAGTAGCTGTTAAACATGGAGATTTTTTTATTGGTAGTTTCAGAAGTGTCAATTAGACAATTAAAATCCCCTCCTATTATTAGATTCCCTCTGGAAATGTTTATGATTTGGTCTAGATGCTTTTTAACTGTTCCTTTCCCAATACCAGGAAACCAGTATAAGTTAGCTAATGTCCATAACCTATTATTCAAGTTCAATATGACTATAGCTATAAGCCCTTCGTTATCGATATATTTATATACTATTTCAGGGTTTAGGGAATCATTTCTCCATAAGATTATTATTCCCCTTTTCTTAGATTTAAATTTAGAGCATGCTAAGGTCCTATAATCATTTGGATTCCAACTAAAATTATCATTAATTTTGAAATGAGTTTCCTGTAAAAATATTAATTGGGGTCTATTTATCTTTAAATATCTTGGTAAGTTAGATCGTTTATTTGGATTATTTAAACCATTTATGTTTAAAGATAGTAATGTGATATCCATGCCAAGTTATTTTAAAGAAGTATTTAAAGTGTCAATATATTTTCCTGAAGTCATCTCCTCTACATAACATAAAAAAAATATTAGTTTGTAAATATCCATCTATCTCTGTGTAAAATGTTAACTTTAACATAATCAATAGAATTAAGTCAGGCTTGGTGAAAATAACATAAAAATTAAAGAAAAAAATAGCATTAAACTAGTGTGTACATTAAAACTTGCCCACCATGGAATGAAATACATTCCTAGTCCTTCAGATAGATATATCTGGTGAACTATCCCACTAACTTCCTTTTTACATTCATTAGAGCTCCAAATATACAATCTTAAATAGTAAAGGAGTCTATTAAAATATTTTATATGATTTATCATTCGGCAACGGAAGTAAATGTTTATATATATATATATATATATATATATATATATATATATATATATATATATATATAGATATATATATAGATATATACACATACATACATAATAATAATGAATATTCAATTTAGATATACAGTAAACACTTCATTTAAACCAGGGGTGTCCAACCTTTTGGCTTGCTGGGACCGCATTGAGTGAACAGAAATGGTCTTGGGGCCGCATATAAAATATATCATATAGTTAACTCTTTCGTTGCTCCGGAAGACCACAGTCAACCTCCCGGCTGTACTGTAGGTGCATTTGAACAATGAATAAATGTAATAAATGCCTAATATTTTCCTTAAAATTCTAATTCTCATTCTAATTCTAATTCTCTAATCTAACAGTTAACTCTAACTTCTTAGTTTTATATATATATATATATATATATATATATATATTTTTTTTTTTTTTTTTTTTCTTACAAATAAACATATTCACTACAGTACTAGCATTTCTCACTGGGAAAATAATTCCAGCAGTCCAGCTACGTAAAATGTCAACATCAGCAGTCCTACAATACTATAATCCACAAAAATAACCCAACAAATTTGCAATAAAGTAAAGAATTGACATTACTGACTTAATAAATCAATTCTGAATAAGCTACAAGACGGGTCTCACCCAAACAAATAACTGGTGCCAGAAATATGGCCTCAAGCTAAATGCCAAAAAATGCATCATCATCCCCTTTGAGGAGAGTGATGTCCCCACAAATTATCACATTAATAACAATGCTGTAAGCACGCAATAAGTCGTATGGTACTTGGGCACCCAGGTTGATAGAAACCTGACTTTTAACCACCACGTTGTCTCCGTTGTAAGGAAAGCTTTTTATATGGCCCACTTCATTAGTAAGGGTACCTCATCCAGGGACAAGGAGGTCATAACATCCTTCCTTTACAAGAGTCATTATTGAGTGCAATGCCCCTTTTGGCATGTGCCTCAGCAAAACTCCCTGCCAAAAGAAAGACTGCAACCATTTCTGACAAAAAAAGGACAAATTACTTAGTTATCCAAACAGACTAAAAAGCTTCTTGCTTTCCTCTGTCTCTCACTGGCCCCTATAAAGTTCATCATTGGCTTGCTTTCCAGGCTAAGAAAGATCCTGCCTTAAGAGACTTCCTCTACCTCAGAAATACTGGTTATACTTAAAATGCTCACTACAGACCACAGCCTTCACTGCAACATAAACAAGCCACTTTTTATGGACAGTTCTTGACACAAAAACGTTCAACTTCTGTGAAAAGCTCCTCTCATTTTCAAACAATGTAGTTCAGCAACACGATGGCTGGATGGATAGCCATGAATGTAGTCCTTGGGTAAGTAGCATAGCCTTCATCAAACCAGATGGAAAATCCACATACTAACCTTTCCCAGCTGGGTGGCTAAGATCTAATATTGGTTACTCAAGTCTAGTTGCCCAAGAAGAGGGGCATGTTTAACTAAGAATTCCATTTGCAAAATTATATTCAGTATACATATTAAATCTCTCTCTGTTACACACACACACACACATACACACACACACACACACACACACACACACACACACACACACACACACACAAAAGCCCCTACTTGTAAAATAGGCAACCTCAGTAATCACATGATACCCACTCACTGAATGAAATTGTCTGGAAGTCAAAATATCTGAAAAAATAAATCATAATAGAGATGGAGTCATCCATGTAATTTCCCACCACCAAAAGGACCATCAATAAATCAACAAACAACTGCTGCTCGGCAAAAAAGTAAATCAATAAGAAAACCATAAACTCTAATGCTACATACTGGTGTAAACATATAACTTTTGTCAATCCCCAGGTTAATCCATACCAAAATATTGTTTCAGAGCTTCAGCTATGTATAAACATCTTTCTCCTAAAAACTTTACTCATTGATATTTGCCTTGCTGTAATTATAACTCTAAAAAAAAAAATGTTTTTAAGTTTATTCTGTACCTCAATGATTCTCACTGTTACGAGATGTAATCCCTGCCATTTTGTATGAGTATTGCATTCATAATTTGCTGTATCTCTCTATGTATTGTATTATGTTGTTTTGTGTTATTTTTGGAGCTTTTCTCCCCAGGCCTCTGCTGAAAATGGACCTGTGTCCAGTCGGACTTTCCCGGTAAACAAATGTAAAATAAAATAAAATAAATAAAAATAAACTTCCCTCCAATCTAAAGCCATTTGACATTCAGACATTTTAATTTGTGCAGAAGTTACTCACAGACTGACAGTTTACTGAGCTGTATGCTGACCTTCGCTTTTGAAAAAAACAAATTCCCAGACTTTGTCAATAGCTCAAAGTGTAGAGAGGATTATTTATTTATTATATATTTATTTATTTTTGGAAAACATCTTTAAAACTGTTAAATTGATTACACATCCAAAAACACAGAAAAGTTATTACGATTATGTAAACCACAGACTGCTGCAAGAAATCAAAGTTACATTAGCACTCTATACTTATGTCCGAACAGATGAATCATACCTGTCAATTCCAAAAGAAGTAAAGTAGCTTAATAAGAAGGTTATTTGCAAGGTTACATGGCAGTTTATATTGGAAATAAGCAGAGATATTAAAAAGGCTCTGTTTTTCATAATTATGCCAAAAAGTCTTCCAAGGTATATACAACTTCTGATATAGTATGGAACCATACCTCTCAACCTTAGAGCAAGAAATCTGGACAAAGCAAAAAATAAAAGTGGGACACTTCAGAACCCCACAGGCCCATGCTAATACATTGTCCATTAAATTTAAATATCCATCCACTGTAAATGGCAAGAAGCTATGTCTTAAAAAAATCTACTTCTGGCATGCATACCCAAGTATTAGGTTTTGAACAAAGAAACATATTCTCCACTGTCCATAAGTCTCTGTCTTTAATAATCATCTACTGTTGCAGCACTCCCAACACATAAGCACACACATACACACTAAAATCCCCAACATTTAAAAAATGACATTGTGCCCACTTGATTTGCCAGTATTGATGATCCGCCAAAGCTATGCTTACTGTTGTCCAATCTACCACTGCTTAGAACCCACCAATAAAAAAACAGTACTAGGTGCTTTTTTGTTTGTCTGAAAAAAACAATACAACTTTATATGCTACAATCCCACATAGTCAGTCCACTACTGACCCATTAACCCTAGGCTGCTATCTCATTCTTAATCCCTGGAACTGCATTATCTTGGATGACTACTTTTATTTCCTAAGCAAAAGACACAAATTGGAAGATGAGGCAAAAATCCTGACATTCTTTGAAAATCCATACAGTTAAGAGGTATGAGTTCATGTTCAATACAACACTCTCCGTGTCAGGAAAGCCTCAATTTAATGAAAGTGTACTCTTAATGTATGATGTATTTATGAGCTAACTTGTTTGTGTTCAGCAGGTAGACTGATCATTGTTAGCCTCTTTGTGCATACGTCTCTCTCTGTCATGCACACATATACACACATACACACACACACATACACACACTCTTCTACTTTGACGCACACAATTCTGCTTTCGTGCATGCACTCACTCACTCCATACTTACCTATTAACACAGGTAATTGCTGTCCCTTTCAAAGGCACAGTGGCAAATCCATACACAAGTCCCTCTTCAGTGAGAACACACACACACACACACACACACACACACACACTGATTGTTTGGCGCAAAATAATGGAGTAAACACATTGACCCTTTTTTGGCTCAAAAACAAAACTAGAAGGGTGCTTTGGCGCATGCGCACACCGACATTAGCGTTATAGGTCATGGTAGCGAAAAACACAAAACAAAAAAAGTGTTTTGGGGCATGCATACATCGATGTTGCAGTTAGAGGTTGAGGGCCGCATGGAAGAGCTCTGAGGGCCGCATGCGGCCCGCAGGCCGCATGTTGGACACGTCTAATTTAAATTCATTAGTTATTTAACACCTTTGTCAGACAAACTTGTAACAAACAATAGCTATCACTGATGATTATCATATCCTAAATCAAACAGACAAACAAAATGTATATTATTCTACATATTAAAGGGACTGAGCAAATAATCCATATCAAAATGTTTAAATCTTGCTCTTATTATGACAGCTGATATTAAAGTTTTGTGTAAAGTTTTCCTAGAGATGTATATGTAGATGTATTCACATATTAATATAACACAACACTTTTATATACACGAGCTTCATGTGTTTCTAATAAACTAGATACTTAGATTTAATGTTTACTTCTACTAAAATGCTTCAAACAAACTGTGTTAAGTTCCTGTACCTAAATGAATGTAAAATCATGAAAAGCTGTTCGGACCATTTGTGTTACTATAAACGTTCAGGCTTCTTAAAGAATACACATACTGGTGACCAATCACATCAACTCTCGTATGTTGCTATAGCTACATTAAATATTCAATAGCTAAATATGTACATAATTGTATACATAGCTCGTGAGAGCTAGAAATTTTAAATGCTTCTTTTTAACTTCTCGAGAGTGGCTTTCCCCACTCAAATGGTTTCCTGTGAGAAAAATCTATGTTTTAAACATTAACTCATTCTTTAACCACTTTTATTTAAATAAGGCACAAAGAGTGCCTTCCGAGAGCTTCCACACCAGACACTGCACACACCAATGTCTCACTCAGAAATCAACAACCAGTCACCTTAAGCATCTGCACCCATTCAATAGTGAATCTAAAACCAAACCATAATCACCCCTCTTTCACCCTGCCAAACACGGACATCTCCCCAATTTCACAGCACTGTCTCCTTGTCAAAAAAAAAAAAAACCTTCAGTAAACCTCACAGACTACATTTTACTGAATGCTAGACTCACCCGTCCAACAATCCTCCAGGGGACTTCATCCACAGCCCGCAGCATATCTTGTCAACCCAAAGTTATATAAAAGATCAATCATACAAGCTAAACCGGAGATCTCTAGTTGATGGACAAAAATAAACATGCTAGCTTGTCACTTCAATTTTATGTAGCTAGGGCCAAGAACAAGTTCCCTTTCATAACAAAAACACTCAAACTTCATTCAAGTTAGATAGAGAGTTATCCGTTCTATTCTGGTGCGACAGTATCATTTATATGACAGTTCGTTTTTACTTTAGAGCAGAAAGCTTTTGAACAACCAAATATTCAACAGTAATAATGTTCAAAGGACATTACAATATCTATACAGCATTATATCACTACTAAGGGAAATTTTATTTAGTGCTTAGGTCACAACAAAGCAATGGGAAAATCTATTATTTATTAATAGTATTTAGGTTAAATATACTATATAAAGAAATACGCATGAAATAATAAATCAGTTACCACAGAACTATGAAATAATACTATGCAACTGAAGCACTACTAGACTAAAATCTAACTATAGGTTATACTTATAATTAACAAATATTTATAGAGAGAAAAAAGAAATCTAAATAAATAGATAAATAAGGTAAATATCTATATATAAAGATAGATAACGAGGCATAGAGCAAGGTGAAAAGGGATGACAGTGTTAGAAATAGATTGTTTAGTTAAAATATATCTTAGATTTATGAATTTTATATGAGGTAATAGAAGCACATACCTTTTTTCTTTTACTCTAGTATTACTTATATGTATGAAAATGAATGTTATGTAACACGTTTAGTCCATTTAAAAGTCTTTTAGTTATTAGGTTTCAGTTGATACTTTGAGAGACTTCACAGAAATAGGTAATTTAGTTTCAGTTTTCTGTTTCTTCTTGTTGACATCAGTTTTGACGTTTTTTTCAGTGGATCTCTACAATGATGGGGATGTCCATTCCATTTCTTCTGAGATGGTTATAATGTTATTATTTTTGATAAATTGGAAGGCTTCTTCCAGAGTGTTGAAGTGTCTCATCTCACTTAGGTACTGTATCCTTATCTTTGCAGGGAAGGCTATTTGAGCTTTGATATTATTCTGTTTCAGAATTTTTATTAGTGGCCATGCCTTTTTCCTCTGTTCAAGAACTTTAGTGGAGTAGTCATTGTCAAATCTTATTAGATGTTGATTGTATTTTATTGGACTTTTCCTCCATGCTGTTTTTAGTGCCAGTTCTTTGTCCATAAAGGATAAAAAATTATTATAATCGATCTTGTTGGCAGAGAGGCAGAAGAAGAGGATGATGCTGGAATTCTATTTCCCAAAGCACAATGTGCCCTTTCTATGCCAAATGAAAAGCCTTCATTAAGATTTAGAATCTCTGGTAGCCATGAATTTAGAAAAGAGATAATATCTTTTCCCTCTGTATTCTCAGGTAGACCGAAAATCCTGATATTTGATCTTCTCTCCCTATTCTCTAAGTCATCTACTTTGTTGGAGAGCCAGGTATTTTGTTTCAGGAGAAAATCTGTTTGTGTCTCCTCTTCTTTAAGTCTTCCATCAATGTCAGATAAAGAAGTTTCAGTAGTTGTTATCTTAAACTGATGCTGCTGAAGCATTTCTTTAAAGACTTCTGTTTGTTTCTGAGAATTCTATTTTAGATTTTGTAGATTAACCTTGAAATCATCCATTTTTATAGATAGTTTTTGTAATGTGGTAGTCATCATTTGCAGTTCCTTTTTTAGTGACAGTTCAGAGTGAGAGTTCTTCGGGTTACTCATCTCTTCAGCTGCTATGTAAAGACTCCTGAGCATTTTGACAGGAAATTTCTTGTAAAAAATCCACCAAAATTTGTAGTGAGTTATTTTAGTCTATTAACTAAATATTTATAAAGTTTTGTTAGAAAAAAAATTAGTAAAATTTCCTGAATTTGATACTAGTTTGTGGAGCTCTAAAAAACTGCTGCCTTCAGATAGCCGTCTAGGCTCCGCCCCCACCCCAGGACTTATTCTTGATGGACTCCACTTGAGACTGGCTTCTTTGTAGATGTGGACTCTGCAATTATAACTTTCTTGGTCCCATCTGTGAGCAGGCTGTCTATCCACTGGGTGACAAATTAACTTCTTGAGATTGTCAATAATGCCAGGGTGAGGTACTGTGTCAAATGTCTTGACCAGGTCAAGGTAGGCAGTGTGAACTGTTTTACCATCATCCACTGCTTTGGTAACCTTTTCAAAGACATCCACCAGGATGAGTAGGCATTATCTGCTCATGATGAAACAAAATTGGGTTTGTCGAGTGTTTCGAGGTTTCCTGTGTCATTATTGACCATTTTCATGATAATTCTTTTGATAACTTTGTACATGAGACTAATGACACTTATGGATCGAAAGTTGCAGGGTCTGTAGATGGCCCATCTTTATGTGTAGAGGGATGACTGCTGCTTTTCTTCAACCATGAGGCAGGGAGCCCATTTGGCATCTACAGTTATATAGAAATTGCAGAGGGCCTGAGAAGTCATGTTTCATGCTGTTTAGACGGCATCCTGGGATATTGTGTTATCCCATCAAGGCAGTACTCTTGGCCTAAGAAAAAGCATTGAGGACCTATTTCCTAGTGATATTTGAAGTTGCTATATTTGATACTATTTCCTGAAGAGACATTGGGGGAAGTTAGGGGCAAAGTTAGAGATGAAGTTATCTGCCAGTAGGTTTGTTATATCCTCTGGCTCAGTATAGGTGGCTCCATTAACAATGATTTCCACACAATAGTGTATTGCCGTTGAGGCTGCAGACATAGCCAAAGAATGGCTTGTGGTTGTCCTTGGTCTGGGAGGCCAATTTACCTCAAATTTTGGTGGACCTTATTTGTCCTCTGAGTTGTTTGTTTAATTTGATGAGAGTGCATTTATCCTGTCCGGTGCTATGCCTCCTTACTTTTGACATGATTTTCTGTATTCTATTTTACAGGCTATTGAAGCTGTCAGTCCACCGGGGTGGCCTGTTTTCTAAGTTAATTCTGTACTTCGTAATGGTGGGTACAGCTGCCTCTATGCAGCTATTAACATGCTTGTACTGGTTTTCTGTAAACATTTACACTTAGGCAGCAGTGTTCTCAGGGTTTATGGGGGCATGAAATTTTGACAGGTTATCACTTATTGGTTGGAGGTTAGCCTTACTGTAGCTCCTGAACATTACAGAATTAGCTGGGGTTCTGGGCTTTATTTTTACTTCAAAGGAGACCATTTCCTGGCCTGACCTTACCATAGAAGACATTACATTAGGGTATGTGCAGCACTATCCTGTATTAGTGAGGAGCAGATGCAGTATGTTTGTATCTCTGGTCAGCGTATTGATAATCTGGTCCAGGGAGTTTGTATTTACAAAATTCAGGAATCTCTGTGCCTGCACGTTTGATGTTTTATATGATTCCCAGTTAATACTTGCATAATATGCCCAATAATATGGTATTGGGATGGAAGGTGAGTCTTTCCTATAAGCTTAAATACATGTTATAGGTTTCCTGGGTCATTAAGGGGGACCTATAGCTTTCAAGGAAAGGTTATGGGAATTTGCCTATGGTGATATGAACGTGGGCAAGTTCAAGTACTTTGTCATGTTTGACCAGCCTGGAGTTATATTTATTTTTGATGTAAATGGAGACACTGCCACCTTTAGTCCTTGTATGTGTAGTAGCTGGTCTAAATGTGTAGAAGTCATTATAGCCTTGTACTGCTGGTGTGCTGTCTGTGGCTTTAAACTATGTCTCAGTGACTGCACAGACATCCATATTCTCCAGGATGAGTACAGCTTATAGGGAGCAAAGTTTCTTGTTTAGACTTCTAGCATTGAACAGTAGCACTTTAGATTTTCTTGAATTTGATTTGATAGGTCAGAAGTACTTTCAGTTTGGCATTCCATAAAAAGGTACTATGGGGGATGACAACCATCATCCCTTTTTTCCCATTTTCTACCTGCAGTTGAGATGTTGTCAACTGTCATCATCTGTCCTATTCAATGCCACTTTCATGCCTGACTGTCACAGGTCTTCTCTTTCACAGTCCATGCACCTCTTTGCTGGATGCCCTCATTTCCTCTTGCCTTTTTCCAGCCTGTCCCAAATCATCTTCATCAGAGTGTCTTCTGCTTTTCTGCATGTGTGCCTAAACCACTGTAATCTGTTCTTTTTAACATTTTCTGAAATTGGAGCTACAGTGACATCTGCTCTTATGTCCTCATTTCTTCATCTGTCCCACAGTGTACATCCTAATACCCATATCAGGCACTTATCTCCATCACTTCTAGCTTCCTCAGCTGTTCTGCCTTTACTGCCCAAGTTTCCTCACCATACAGTAGTACAGGTTGCACTACTCTTTCGTATCCCTTACTTTTCAGCTTATTTGGCATTCCTCTGTCATATACTACAACAGCCACTATGTGCTATTTGGCTGACGCCCCTCTGAGTCTAGCTTTGACCTCCTCATTCAGACGTCCCTTATCCTCAGCCACCCCTCCCAGATACTTGAAGCTGTTAACCTGTTCCACTATTTTCCCTTCCATCTCAGTTCTCAGTTTTTCTCATTTCCCCCATTTATTGTCATTGTGGCTGCCTTATTTGCACTCCATTTCACTCCACACATGTTCAGTTTTGCATTCCTCTCCCCTATCCTTTGCTGAAGTTCTTGTTCAGAGTCTGTCCTGTAATGCCACATCATCTGCATGCAGTAACATTCCTCATCTGTCCCCTCTGACTTGATTGCTAATGTAGCCCATCACTAGTATGAACAGCAATGGGCTCACAGCTGAATCCTGATCCACACCCACTCCCACTTTTAACCCCTCTGTTAGACCATCACAGTTTGTACTTAAGTCATTGGGTCCTTGTACATAGCTTGAGCTAATTCTACCCATGTTTCTGTTACTTTGAACCACTGTTGGACTGCCCAAATATGATTTCTTGAAACCTTGCCATATGCTTTTTCCAAGTCTAGAAGTGCCCAGTTAGATGGACTCTTTCCTCATCTCAAGATTCTCCTCAACCATCTGTCTCAATGCAAACACTGGGTCAGTAATGCTACATCCTGATCTGAATCTGGACTGATCTGAATCTGAATCATCTCCCATTTTACTTTCCACTACTCTGTGTATTCACTTATCAGTCACCCTCGTCAGAACTTTCATGCAATGTGACATGAGTTTTATTCCTCTGTACTGCCCATAGTTGTGGATGTCCTCTTTGTTCATGTATACTGGCACAAGTATGCTTATTCTCGAGTCATATGGGATACGCCTTTCTCTCCACACTGCTATGCATATCCTTCTCCCCTGTCTCATCCAACATCTTTACCATATCTGCTGTGACCTCATCTGACCCTGCTGCTTTCCCTGACTTCATTTTCCTTAGAGCTGTTTTTACTTCTTCTTCTATGGTGGATGCCTCTTCTCTTATTGTATGCTGAGCCTGGAGCCAGTACAGCTTCTGTGGGGTTTTCTTCATTCAAAAGATACTGGAAGTACTACTTTCATCTACGTTTGGTGCACTGAGGACTGGTGAGCAGTTTGTTGCTGGCATCCCTTATTATATTTCGGTCTTTGTCTTGCAACCTGATACAGTTTCTTTAAGCCATCTACTAACTAACTTTCCAGAAGTTGGTACATTTCATCTGACTATTTGTTTTTTGCTATTGCAACTCCTTACTTAGCTTCTTTGTTACCCAACCACTATTCCTTACTAGTCTAGTCTGCCTTTTTTATCCCATACTTTTTCCAGAACTCTTTCTTTTGTGTGTGTGTGTGTGTGTGTGTGTGTGTGTGTGTGTGTGTGTGTGTGTGTGTGTGTGTGTGTGTGTGTGTGTGTGTGTGTGTGGACTTGTATCTGTTCTATAGTTCATGCAAGCATACTGTTTTGAGCTACTGTCATTCTTTTTCAACTCCACTTATTTCCTCTTCTTCTTCTTGAGGTTTTAGTTCCCTGACAATTCCTTGAAATGTTTTACTTTCTCTCCAGCCAACTACCAGATCTTTAGCCTGGTCTCTGTTGATCTTAGAGCCTTCTTTGACCACTGCTTGCAGATGATTCTGGCAACAAGGAGTTTATGCTGTGGGCCGAATGTTTTACTGGGGATATCTTTGCAATCAAACCCACCACTCTTTCCTTACTAAGATGAAGTTTACCTGAGTTGGATTTTGGCCACTCTTGTAAGTGATCTTGTGAATGTCTCTCTTTCTGAACCAGCTATTGGCTACTATCAAACCATTTGCCAGACAGAAGTCGAGGATGGCCTTTCCTTCTTTATTCCTGTTGTCACACCCATGTGGACCCATACAGTTATCATATCCTGTTTGGTCTGTCCCAACATGTGCATTCAAGTCAAACATTATCAACACCAGTTTATGTTGTCCTGCTTTATCTAGTAAGTCCTGCAATTGCTCTTTGAGTGCAGTCTTCTACTCGCAATCACAACCCTGCTCTGGAGAACAATGTTTTAGCTAATATTCAAAAGTCTGGAGGGGAGAGATAGTCCAATAAAGTCTAGTCAAGTTTGTCAAATGTAATGTAAGCAGAGAGGGCCCTAGAAGCAGATGTGAGTAGTCAAAAATATGCCAAAAAAATCTACCTATCCATGAATCGATAGACAGATTGATAGCTAGATAGACAGACAGATAGACAGACAGACAGATAAAACAGGTTTACCTGCAGTTGCTCTAAATGCTTTTTTTATTTTACATTTGTTGACCGGGCTAGTCTAACTGGATACATGTCCATTTTCAGTAGAGGCCCGGGAAGAAAAGCTCCAGAATTACATGGTTAAAGCATAATTCAATTTTCAATATGCTAAACTGAATCTAAATTAAGCAAAAAAACACAATATATTAGCAACAAATTTGAGAAACAGCTCCAATGCATAGGTGTAGCCAGATGAAAAAGAATACAAGACATTTCCATTGAGAACCAAACTTGATAATATGATTAGCCTACAAACATCTTAAATAAGCAAAATTGCAACAGGATATCACTGAGAGGTAGAAAAAGGAGATACACAGGGGTATATCTGTTAGCGGAACACCCTCAGAGAAGAGCATAACAGATGAATCAGAGCTGGTAAGGAAAAAGGAAGTAGAAGTATTTTATTGAAACAAAGAGTTTAAGTAATTTTTGTTACTAGAAAAAGTCAGAAACATGCAGGGTGATGCCAAAAGGTCTTGATTGAGATCTGTTTAATCAACCATCTTGTGTTGACTAGACAGATGGTTGACAGATTTGAGAGATCACTCAGTTCTTGGGGTTGGGCAATATGCCCTTTCTCCAATATTGTGTGATCTTTTTTTTCCCCATTACATTTTGCATGCAATGAGGTTATTTCTCTGCTTATGCATGGTAGTTTGTCAGTGCTGGCATTGTTGATGTTTTGTGCTCAAAAACTGTCATGTTGATATATACGTATCTTGACAAATATGTGTGTGTGTGTGTGTGTGTGTGTGTGTGTGTGTGTGTGTGTGTGTGTGCGCGTGTGTGTGTGTGTGTGTGTGTGTGTGTGTGTGTGTGTCTGTGTGTCTTGTGTGTGTATATATATATATATATATATATATATATATATATATATATATATATAAAAATTTTTGGTTCACTTCAGTTCACTGAACTTTCAATTCACTGACTTTCATTTCACTGACACCATTTCACTGAAATTCATTTCACTGAAACTTCATTTCACTGAAAGTTCATTTCACTGACAAGTATCGTTACAAAGTAAATGGAATATGCCCCCTTCCCCACTGTAGTGCGACCCTGGAGTTAGAATATACAGTTAGGGGGGTGTGGGGGGCAGAGCCCCCCACATCGGGGGGTGTGGGGGCGCAGCCCCCCACTTACTTTTCTTTTACTAAGCAATATTATATCAAAACATAAGAATATCATATGAAATGAAGTGGGGGGCTGGCCCCCCACACCCCCCCAACTATATATTCTAACTCCAGGGTCGCACTACAGTGGGGAAGGGGGAATATTCCATTTTATTGCCAATAATAGTTGTCAGTGAAATGAACTTTCACTGAAATGAAGTTTCAGTGAAATGAATTTCAGTGAAATGGTGTCAGTGAAATGAAAGTCAGTGAATTGAAAGTTCAGCGAACTGAAGTGAACCCATATTTTTATATAAAGATATATATATATATATATATCGAGGGAGAGAGTGATATTGACATTGGTTTGATTTATTCAATTTGGTCAGCGAAACAGATGACTGACAGTTGTGTGATATTGTAGTATTACAGGGTTTGGGGAATATGCACTTTCCTCTGTATTGTGTTATCTCAGAGTTGACATATATATATTTAACATGAAGTGTTTGGCCTTGCCCCTGGAAAAAAAATATGGCTTTGTATGTCTTTTTTATTTTTTGGAATTTTAAGTTTGCATGCACCAAGGTTTGCACACACACACACACACACACACACACACACACACACACACACACACACACACACACACACACACACACACACACACACACATACTCACAAGTTCGCTCTTGAGTTCCGATATTTTAGTCTTTCATAATAACTTAAATGTTTACATCCACGGATGTCCTTGGTATATTTCTGCTGTACTCTTTCCGGTTTACTCATGCTTGTTTTCTTATATGGTTTCCATATTGTTATTCCATACTCAAGTGTGGGTCTATTGTAACTAACAAGCAATGACTTCAACATTTCTGATTTTCTAGACTTCATAAATATTTATATACAACCTATGGTTCTATAACTATCATTATCCAATTGGTTGATATGATTAGAAAAACTCAAAGATGGATCTACCCATAAACCTAGGTCCTTAAATGAATCTACAGTTTCAGTTACTGACTGATGTATTAAATATTCACCTTTCAGTTAATGTCTTCCAAATCTCATATGCTTAGTTTTTGTTTTATTTATCTGCATATTATTTTCCTGTGTCTAAATGGTCAATTTAGTCAAGTTCTTTTGCAGACATGCCTTATCTGTAACACATGCAATCAGTTTACCCAATTTCAGGTAACTTGCATATAGGCTGTAGAACACCTCAGATGAAAACGTTAGGTCTGAAAGATATAATCTAAACAAATAAGGGTCTAAGACAGAGCCCTATGGGACACCCTGACTGTAATGAAGAATTTTACCGGTCCAGTTGCTGTATGATACTTATCATGTCCTATTTGTAAGCCCTGCAGCTATCTGTCTTATTATGAGTACAACAATACCTAGTTGTGTTTTGTGTATGACCCTGTTAAAAGCTGAAGTTAAATCTATATAAATTACATCACAGTACAATTTTTCATTTATAGCTGTTATTATATTGTTATATAACATCATGTTACAGGTGGTAATAGATCAATTCTCAACATATGCATGCTGATATATGGTTTCAAGTCCCAACCTATCTATTTCTGACAATAACTTATCCACTATTACCTTCTCCATTATTTTTCACAACATGAAAGTAGACTTAAGGGTCCAAATGACTCTTGGTTTGTCCTACTCACTTTCCCTTAAAGCCAAGTTTAAAAAGCTCATGTCTCCAATCTTGAGGAATCTCCCCATATTTATATGACCTAGTAAATAATAAATATGCTGATACTGTAAGTTCTTACTGAAATGTTTTCAACTCATTATTACTAATTCCATCTCGTCCTTCTGCTTTGTTCCAGTTTTCCCAGTTATTTTTGCAATATAAACTAATTTGATTCCAATATCTGAGGGTACCTGGATGTCACTAGGACAACTTATAACCCCCTTTGTGGAGACAAACTATTTTGCATAATATTTTGTAACTATATCTGTAACCTTTTGTATCTGAGATTATGTTTTAGAATCTACACACAGTCTATCAATTTTGTATGTATTTACACCTTCCATATCTTATGTATCCATAAAAAGGTTTCCTATTATGCTCAATATCTTTATATAAATTTTCTTCAAATTTTTCTTGATCTTGTCTCACATTATGCTTAATGTGTTTGTCCAGCTTGTTTATTTCAGTTTTCAAAATTTTAGTTCGACCTCTCTTCCATTTCTTATATTTTTATCTCTCATCTTAATCAGCTATCTTACTCTTATGGAAATATATCCCCCTGACATTGTATGCCTAAATTCTGATGTTAAATATTTTTTTAGAGTCTTTGCACTCAAACAATTTTTCTTTCAAAAGGTTATACCTTCCCTTCTGCAGTTTTTCCACTGAGCACATCAGTACAGTTTGTTTTACATAGTGTCTGTTTTGTTTCCATATAAACTGTAATTAATCTTCTGTACATTGTTTTAGATTTCAGTTTGGCAGAATTGATTACCAACAAATAACCTTTATAACCCCTTGATCACTGCATATCAATGGTTGTCAAATTTGATTTGAAGCAACAATAATTTCTTTAAGTCAAAGTCAAAGAAAACACTATTGTCATTCTGAACTACACCACAGTGTAGCTGAACAAAATTGTGATGCTTCGTTCCCCAAGCAAAAACATACAGAGAAGAAGAATAATAAAATTACATAATAAAAATAAAAGTAAAAATAGAATAAAATAATATAATGACCAGACACACTTTACATATAAATAGAATTGTGTAACAACATGTGCATGATATTACTATAACATAAGAACTAAGCAGTATACGGAATGGTCAGCATGAATATTGCATAGTGTGATTTATATGGCCCTTCATAGAGTCCTACAGTAAGGTAAGGTGTGAACCAATTTTAAATAAACACAACAGTTAGTTATTGCATATGAAAACAAAGCGTATTATTTATAGTACAACAAAGCCTGGATATGTAAGGATTTGTGCAGTCAGATAAATAGCATAACCATGTGGTAGGAGGATAACAATGCATTGACAGTCTCCTGGCTCATTTTTCACAAGAGTTCAGTAGTCTGATGGAAAGAGGAAAAAACTGTTGTTACCTCTAGAAGTCCTACAGTGCATACTTCTGTATCTCCTATCTGAGGAGAGGTGGGAGAACATACTATTTTCAGGATGCAAAGGATCATTGGATATCTTCCTGGCTCTACTGATTCAGTGTAATTCATGTAGGTCTTCCAGAGGTGCAAGAGAGAGGAACCAATGATTTTCTCTGCTGACCTTATAACTCACCTAAGAGCCTTGTAATTGAAGCTGTTGCAGCCCCCATACCAGACAGTGATGATTTTGCCTTCCTCAGTTTTCTTAGGAAGTGCAAGTGTTACTGAGCTTTTATGACCATGTAAGATAACATGGACTGACCAGGACAGGTCCTCAGTGATATATATTCTGAGAAACTTTGTACTTTTGACCCTTTCCACTGTCATCCCTTTCACCTCTAGAGGTTGGTATGGTTCTTGAGACTTTATGAAATGCACAATCAGTTCTTTAGTCATGCTAGCTTTCAGTTCTGTGTTGCTGTTGTCACATGAGCCCAACAAATGTAGACCATCTCCTCTCTGTCTCTGATCAGACCTTTGACCATGGTGTCATACATGAATTTCATGATTTTATTGGACTCATGTCTGGTCAAGTAGTTATGTGTCAGCAAGGTGAATAGGAGAGGACTTAAGATGCACCCCTGTGGTACTCCTGTATTCAGGGTTATGCTGCAGGAGCACAGACATTGTCTAGCAGTTCCCTGGTAGCTATTTTTAACAATCTGAACCAATTGTTGTTCCTGGACATATGTTATGAATAATTTCCTTACTAATATTGTTGAGCCGATATGCTTCTAATCTGTTTCTGGCATATTAAAGACCAAGCTAATATTATTCCCTCCTGTGTTTCATGCAAGAAATGCATGAATCCTTCAAAGGTCATCAGCACTTGACTTTGGTGGTCTATACACTCAAATAATAATTATGTTTCAGAGTTGTGTGTATTGTCATATTTACACAATCTACTGTATTGGTGTTATTACTGAACATGTAATAATCACAGGTCGTAACTATCTTTAATCACTATCATAACACCTCCACCTGATTTTTTTGTTAGAATGTCTGTTACATTAAAAACATTTATACCATGACAGAACTGGCTTCCAGTCATTGTTCTTTAACTATGTTTCACAAACAATAACACCATTAATCTTGTGGAAATCTAGCAAATTTTACAATACAAAAACTTCATTATTAATGCTCCTAGCATTAACAACCATCAGAGATGCATCAAATGTTGCTATCTGTGAACTGTTAAATTTTTGACTTGGCAAAAATCCTGTCTAGTATTTATCAATTATTGCAAAATATCTGCTGCAAAAGATCCCTTCTCTGATCTTGGTAAACACATGTCATCTTGTCTAAACACATGTGTGTCCCAAACTAGGCTTGGATGCACTACACATTTCCATTTTTTTAAGAATTTTTTTCCATGTAGGTATTGACCCAAAACAATCTTTTCATTCACCATGATCAGACAATCCTTTATACATGTGATTTGTGAAAAATACAACCTAACACCAGTACAAGCTATACTATCTAAGAGGGTTGTAAGCTCCCTACTAACAGTCAGAGAGCCCTTGCTGATGAGATCATTTGTACCAACATGAATAAAAACAGATCTGTACTTACTTACATTAAGGCATTCCAAGGCTTTTCTTACATCTTCTATTTTTTGCTCCTCGTAACCTTAACACTATTTGATGTTCATTATCATCTCAAATTTAAGTATCGTTCCGCTAATAATAGAATCTCCAATTATAAGAACATCTTTTTTGACCTGATATGAAGAATCTTCAACTTGTAACGCGTTAGTATCTGCTCTGTCAGTTGTGACAAAGGTTAGATCTTTATCACCATTAGTGTTATTAATCCCACTGTTTTCACTGTGTATTAAATTCTCATCCAGCTGGTATTGTAAATCCACAGCTTGATCCATGTAGTCAACATCTGTCTTTCTCTTCTTTTTTCTGAAAGTAATGTTTTTCAATCCTTCCATGTTCAGTTTTGAGATCTTACTTTTCATCTGTCCCTTGTCTCTTTTTTCTACCTTACCTTTGGGAAAAATGATATCTTTTTCTATAGACTTAAGGTTTTCTGATAGTAAAAAAGGTTATCATTCCCTGTAATCTGTAGTGTTTCATAAACCAATGACCTTTTTTAGTACAGGTTCTCATTACAGACATTTATCGGTTTCTTCCTTGTTATTTGTTGTGAACGTCTTCTGTTATTTATTTTTTGTTAACTTCGAAGCATTCTGAATCCTCAGATTGCTGAATACTACCAGAATTCCAAAATTGTCAGGGGCATCATCTTATTTCATTTCATAAGGGTTAAATGATCTTTACAGACAATAGACACATCATTTCCTAAATGTGTTCTATTTGCTCTTTGCCTAACATTATTTATCTCGCCAGTCCAGTCAATAATATATGTAACAATCGCTATCCAAGCCATAACAATTGCACAAGTGCAATCATCATCAGTAAGTCTTGATTTACTTCTAATAATGGTAAGCAAATCATCCAACTTTTTACATGAGGAACACGGATCACCAGTGTTATCAGGTATTAACTTTAAATGTGCATAGCATTTATTACACTGTACAAGATATTTGTGCCTAGGAAATCATTAATGGCATACCCATTTACGAAATCCATATTTAGCTTCAAATGAATAAAAAATTATAAAAGAATAATTAAATCAGTAACCATGGAATTCAAAGAGAACTTACATCAAATTCTATGAGAACAATCACATAAGCAATACACAACTAAATACTAAACTGACTGTATAAGTCCTGAAAGGCAGACAAAGGCTGTAATTCCTTTACATCACTCGCAGTAGCTTCTGCTTACTATCACTTGCTGTTGAACTTCTTTTTAAACAAAGAGATCCATAAATCACAGATCAAGATAAGATTGTTTAGATAAAGTCTGGATTGTCTTCTCAGCAGTCTGTGAATTTATAGCTGACTTGGCCCCTTGGGATGGCTATAACTTGCTTGTCTAGAACCTGTCCCTTTCTAACAACCAACAGTGAAAATTAAAGGTGAAAGAAAATATAAATCAAAGTAAATCTTCCTGTCTGCAAGCTATCCTTTCTTTTCAGCAAACAGTGAAAAACAGTGGTAAAAATGAAATATAAATTCAAATAAAATTTCTCTTACCAGTCAACTCCACAGTAAATCACAAACCAAGATAGGATTGTTTAGATAAGCTCTGGATTGTCCTATCTGCAGTCTGTGAATTTATAGCTGACTAGGCCTATTGGGATGGCTACAACTTGCCTGTCAATAACCTATTCCTTTCCCGGGTCTATATTATAATCTCGACTGTTTAACAGTTTGAATGCATAAAGATCGAACTTTATGCATCAAACTTTTAAACAATCGAAATTAAATAAAAACATCCCTACAAGAAAAAAAAATAACAAGTGTAAGCAGGGGACAAGCCCCCCTGCATCCCCCACACCCCCCGCTACTTAAATATACCAACTCCGAGAAAGCACTACATTGAAGTAAATGGAAATCTTCCCCTACGGAGTTTTTCCGTTTAAACATTCAATGTAGTGCGCTTTCGATAATCTCGTGTCGACAATATCATATTCAATATTGTCAGACTTCGAGATTATGATATAGACCACAGTGAAAATTAAAGGTAAAACAAAATATAAATCAAAGTAAACCTTATTGTCTACTAGCTATCCCTTCCTTTCTACAAACAGTGAAAAATAGTGGTAAAAATAAAATATAAATTCAAATAAAACTTCTCTTAGCAGTCATCTCCACAGTAAATCACAAACCAAGATAGGCTTGCTTAGATAAGCTCTGGATTGTCTTCTCTGTCCTCTCTGCAGTCTGACTAGACCCCCTGGGACGGCTAGAGCTTGCCTGTCTAAAGCCTATCACTTTATAACAACCAACAGTGAAAATTAAAGGTAAAACAAAATATAAATCAAAGTCAATTTTCTTGTGTACAAGCTATCCCTTCCTTTTTACAAACAATGAAAATCAGTGGTAAAAATAAAATATAAACTCAAATAAAAACTTCTATTAATAGTCAACTCCACAGTAAATCACAAACCAAGACAGGATTGTTTAGATAAGCTCAGAATATATAGTCATACAGACACACACACACACACACACACACACACACACACACACACACACACACACACACACACACACACACACACACGTGAGTTTTTACATCTGATTTAATTAAACAACTGAGTAAGAAAAATTATTGAAATGTAATCCATTGTCTACCTAAAAGAAAAGCTATTTATCAAGGCCTGGTGGAAATGGCTATAATGCAACATAACAGAATGTTGATGAATGTTGAAGAGCTTGGTTCTGTGCATTAAATGAAATAACTTGATTTGCATTATTTTATTATTTATTTGTATTTGTTACCTGGAATAATCATCTGAGCTGATAGCCACTTGACAGAAAAAGCTCCATTGTAAAATGCCCATAAAACTCTTGATTTCTCATCTTTATAGAAAAACTGACATTCTTGCCATAAGAATCTAAATGTAGCTCTCTGATGAAGGTGGTCACATGACATTGTCACTGTTAGTGCTGTCCACTTTGATGGCAGTATACTTCCATTGCCAAGAAACTTCTATGTTCACTAATGTGTACAGAAATAATGTTTCTATTAACAGTAGAAGTAGCATGATACAATTTGGAAGCCTTACTACATTATAATGACCATGCAGTCCTGTTGCTAGTACCTATCAATCCAGGTTTACAGCTGTAAAACATTTTTAAGCAGCAAATTTGGAAATAAAGATTTAAATATTTTGAAAACTACAGAAATTCAAAACCAGAAGCATGAACCACAACTTTCTCAGACCTGGTCCTTTGTGGTTCTGGTTTTCGATTTTGGTGGAGTTTGTTGGTGTTATTTTATATTGATTATATTTTGAAACCCATTTTATTAAAAATGCTGCAGATAGTAGTATCACTTCTTCTTATATCAGTCTGTTTCAGTAATGGGTCAGCTCCAAGGCAGAGAGCAATACAACTTTGACTGTGGCCCAGAGGATATTATATTGACTAGCAACCCAGTTGCTAATGGAGGGGCTCAAAGAGAAGGTGATTGTGATTGGAATATAAGGGCTCACTCAAATTCGTGACTAAGAGATGATCTATCCCATTTTAATAATGACACTTACTGAAAATAAAGAGAGATGGATAGGCTGCAATGTGGGGAAGAGGGATACGCATGCTATTCTGGAAGAGCATATCCATTTAGTAGCCTTCATGAAATATATGTGTGAATGTGCATATTCACAGTCATTTAGTAGCCTTTATGAAATATATGTGTGAATGTGCACATTCACAGTCATTTAGTAGCCTTCATGAAATATATGTGTGAATGTGCATATTCACAGTCATTTAGTAGCCTTTACGAAATATATGTGTGAATGCGCATATTCACAGTCATTTAGTAGCCTTTATGAAATATATGCGTGAATGTGCATATTCACAGTCATTTAGTGGCCTTTGTGAAATATATGTGTGAATGCGCATATTCACAGTCAAAGGTAAAACAAGTGGTCAAGTCTTTGGTGATGTGTATCAGTTACTTTTATAGGAGATATGGACAGAAAATATTAAAGCCCTCATGGTTACTGGATAATAGGGCATACTGTGACTGTCTCTCCCTAAAGTGATACTGCTTAGATGGCATGCACAGAGACATGACATTTTTTATAAATATGCCTGTCACATATAATATGCGCGCACACACACACACACACACACACACACACACACACACACACACACACACACAGTACATTTATTAGTATTATGCCAAGTCCAAATGGTGGAAAAGGCATTATGAAGTTTAGTTTGCAAGGTGTGAGATTTTGGTCCCTCTTTGTTAGTTCTACATCATCTATACATAGGATGAGGTTTGTATATGGGATTTCCCATTGAAGATTATTTATGAAAAGAGAAAAAAAGGAGTGGACCAAGTACATAACTTTGGGCAATACCACTGTTGATTTTCCAAGAGATATAGGTGCTATTATCTCTTAAGAAGGAGAGGTTCTGATACACCAGAGAGCTATTAAAGCAATGTACTACCTTGGGAAGAAGTTTGTTTTGAAAGCTTGTGATGCAGTAATGTATAATAAACAGCATCAAAGCCTTTCTTAAGATCAGGCAAAATAGCTCCTGTAATTTTTCCTTGCTCCATATCGGAGTATAAATACTCTGTGAGAGAGTAGTTGGTTGCAATGGTGCTGTAAGTGGGGGTAGAATCAACTTTGCCTATTATTGAGAAAGTCATTTTTTATGTAGTCATGTATTTGATCATAAATAATCTTTTTTTAAGAATTTTGTTGTGGGGGTAAGGCCTGGAAATAGGTCAAAAGCTGAGCAGAGATTAAGGACTTTTGCAAGAGGAAGGACTGTAGCTTGCTTAAAACCTTGGGTAAAATTTTGTTGTCAGTGTTAAAGAAAACAAACAAAGAAAACAAAAATAAAATAAGGCTTTTAGAGGAATGTGCTACCTAGCTTAAAATGTTGGGGTGATTGTTGTGGTAGAAAGGCTAATAGCAGCAGTCAACTCTTTTGATCAGGTTATGTCATCATATTCTTTCGGCTGTTCCCGTTAGGGGTTGCCACAACAGATCATCTGTTTCCATTTCTTTCTGTCCTCTGCATCTTGCTCTGTCACACCAACCACCTGCATGTCCTCTCTCACCACATCCATAAACTTTATCTTAGGCCTTCTTCTTTTTCTGTTACCTGGTAGCTTCATCCTTAGCATCTTTTTCCCAATATATTCAGCATCCCTCCTCAGCACATGTCCAAACCAATGTAATCTTGCCTCTCTGGCTTTGTCTCCAAACCTTCCAACCTGGGCTGGCCCTCTAATATACTTATTCCTAATCCTGTCCACCCTTGTCACACCCAGTGCAAATCATAACATCTTTAACTCTGCCACATCCAGCTCAAACTCCTGCCTTTTTGTCAATGCCACTGTCTCCAACCCATATAACATAGATGGTGTCACTACCCTCTTGTAGACCTTCCCTTTCACTCTTACCGGTACTCGTCTGTCACAAATCACTCCTGACACTCTTCTCCACCCACTCCATCCTGCCTGTACTCTCTTCTTCACCTCTCTTCCACACTCACCATTACTCTGAAATATTGATCCCAAGTATTTAAACTCATCCACCTTCACCACCTCTACTTCTTGCATCCTCACCATTCCTCTATCCTTCCTCTCATTCACACACATATTTTCTGTCTTAGTCCTGCTGACCTTCATTCCTCTTCTCTCTTGAACATATCTGTTTTTAT
Source organism: Protopterus annectens (assembly GCF_019279795.1). Taxonomy (NCBI): domain Eukaryota; kingdom Metazoa; phylum Chordata; order Ceratodontiformes; family Protopteridae; genus Protopterus; species Protopterus annectens. The sequence continues at coordinate 1,917,617,309 of NC_056726.1, forward strand.
AAGGGTATGTACTTTACTGTTAATCACCCTGAAGTGAAACAGATTATATCCATGTGTCCTTTTGTAAGAGGAAAGTTGATATATATGGGAGAGAATTAGGAAAGAGCTGGAGGTGCACAGAAGGGGGGCTGCTGATATTGTCTTTTAAATTGAAGACGTGATATGGTAAATTCAAGTTTTCAGACTGATTTGGGAAATATACTGGAAAAGACATGCAGTTTCAGACCTTGCCTTGCTATAATTTCTTTGGATACCAGAGCTGACACTTTTGAGTGATCTGCAAAAGTGCAACTTAAACATAAATAGTTCCTGTTCTCTTTTATTGTGGGGTGGGGGTGATATCAGTATTGATGTTTTCCAGGTTAGAAGGGTTGACTTTCCAATATAACCAGGATTTGTTTCTAATTTTTGTAAACATTTTTCTCCCTTTTTAAGGGGATACAGTTTCTTTTGGATAGGGTATAGCAAGTTATAAAAAGTGGAGTGGGCAGAAACTGGATTAGAGCAGTTACAGAAGGAGGACCCACCAACTGCGCTCTGATAAATTATAACATTTTCTGGTATGATTTAATACAATGCCAAAGACTGTAAATCTGAATTTGAATTTTTTACTCCTACTCCAATCACATATAATTTGAGCGAGATTATGTGATACTAAAATTATTTCCACTTGAACTGGCTTATCTAGTTAAGACTGTGATCTCTTGCACGTATTCCAATAAGTCAGTAGATGGCAAGGTAAAAAGCAAATAACTGCAAGTAGCATTTTTGAGTTGTCCAGCAAGTAATACATGGACTAGTTTCCAGTCTGTGTCATCATTAGAAGAGAAACCGATTCTACTTACTAGGATAGGGTAAAAAATTGCATAATTTCTGATGAATAGCTTTGTGCTACCTCTTTGGTGAGAACTGGGTCAGTTATCAAAAGATAAAATAGTTTGATAAAAAAGTACTGGAGTATGGGCAGAGTCTGTTAGCCAAGATACAGAGATGACAGTTTCAAAATATGGTGAACTGAACAAAATTCAAGATGGCTCCATTTGTTTTTTAATAGTCAAATGTTCATGTAGGTCTAGGTAAGATTTTTGAAATGTTTAGGTTGGCCTGGGAGAAGAATGGAAGAATGAGGGTCATATACCTCCATGCATGCAAACAAATGATTGCCAAGTAATATGGACCATTACTTTTACCCTAAGAATAATTGAAAAAGTACAGATGTATGGAAGAATATACAAAATCTGAAGTTGAAATGTATCATATTTATTCTCTGCTGTACAGCTGTCCCAGAATTTGCATAAATAAGTGGCAAGGGTATTAAGGGTATAGTCTAAGCATCCTGATTTAGTGCAGTGAAACCCCTATAAAATGCTTTAATAAGGAATTATATACCTATGCATGTGATGAATGAGCACTAAACTCCCAGTATCACATGACTTGTAATACAGAACATAAGTTATTAAAATTTGTATCATTTTTTTGTCATGAAGACAGTCTTGATCTACATGCTGCGACTAGATAAGACATTTGTAAAATTTCTAAAGCCTAACTAGTGCAATATTATTCTTGGATATCAGTTTTGGAGGGCATAATCTAGTAATATCCACAACAACATGGCTGAATTTCCTAAAAAAATAAATAAATAAAAATAAATAAATACCATTGCATAAAGATATGAGTGAGCAGACATTCTAGTCTCAGCAATTAAGCTACTTGTTTCAAAATAAATATAAGTTTAAATAAGATCATCCATGCTCTTGCAGTTGCCATGTTTAGGACATGTACATCTTTAACAAATTTCAATAGTTAAAACTTTAATTAAGTATAAAGCTTTCCATGGCTAAAGGAAAAAAATATTAGTGTAGGAATACTGGATGCAGTAATATGATAACCAAAACAACCTTTCCATTTTTAGGTCTGTGTAAAATTAACAATTTCTTATGCATATTTTTCACTTCAGGAAGATCCAATATTATCTAGTATGCATTTACTACAAATTCATTCAGACAGATTTTACTCAAATTATGCATGGAAAACTAAAAAGAAATCATACTTCATAGCCTGTGGTGCTGGCAGAGGAAGTCATTGCTTTGGGTTTATATTATTATTCCTCTAGTAATGAACTGCTTTTGATAAACTTTGAAAAATGCTAAGTTAATTAAATGTCATGAAAGAAAGTGTTAATAAAAATTACGCATTACTGGATGAGTAATACGTTTTGAAATGGTTTTCCCTTCAGCTCGGCATGAATATATTCAGATGCTCGTCATTTAATATGTGTTTTTACATTAAGCTGATGGCCATCTGCAGTAATTAACACTCAGCTCATTCAATATCTGAGTGACAGACAGACTGTTAAAGGAAACAAGTGTCCGTTTTTAAAAGCATTATATTTTTATGACTTAAATGAGACATGTAATCTGATTAAGAGCTAAAAGAACTCTGAGTTTAAAACTGCTGTTTGGCTGTATTGATTTTGTGATTTTCTATATTTAAAGCTCAAATATTTCCATTACTTTTTGGTCTTGTTATACAGTTGCGTTTTAAATTTAGTTTTAATGCAAAAGGGTTTTATTTTTTTTATTTTTGCAGTCTTAAATGTTGTTTGCTAGGGTCAGTTAGTAAACAGTCCTTTTGCATTTAGTGACAGAATAGGGATTAGATCTAATTACTTAGTGGTAGGAACTGAGAAGCAGTATTCTTATTTAAGGTATTCACTTAACATTCCCTTTCAACTTCAAGAGCTCTGAGTTTAAAACTATTGTTTACCTGTTTTGATTCATGGATTTATTCCCACCCACTTTTCCAGTTCTTGTTGCCCTTTTAAACTTGGGTCTATATTACAACAGGGAAGAGGCATTTAATTAAACGCCTCTTCACCGACACATATAGAGCGAATGCACTAAAGCACAAATGCTCAGAACAGCGATTTCTTTCCCTGGGAAAGAAATCGCTTGGCCTTCCCTGTGTGTTTGCCCCTTTGCCCACTGCAGTGAGATATCGGAGTTGGTATATTTAGTTGGGGGGGCTGTGGGGGGCATTGTAATGTTTGAAAGTGTGTGTGTTTGTGTGTTAGTAATACCAATTTTTTCCCAGGGAAAGAAATCGGTGTTCTGAGAGTTCGCACTTTAGTGCGTTCGCTCTATATGTGTCAACGAAGAGGCATTTGATTAAATGCCTCTTCACTGTTGTAATATAGACCCTTAAATTTGATGGCGTTTAGTTGCCCAGCTCTTCTATAGACAAGACTTTAAAAGCCCTTCCAGGGCTAATTCTACTGGGAACTGATAGCTCATACTGATATGGCACACATTAGACTCTGTTTCATGTCATTCCATTTTAGTTGGTGAGCACTGTAATGCTCAGAGTCTTAATCTGAATTGTGTATTGTTCTCTTCTTTATTTTTTCTTGTTTTAACCAAAATCAACTGATTGCATTTTTTAACTTTGTCTGAGGGCCATAGCCTTGTAGCACTATTCACAACAGTGAGACAGTTGTGAATTGCTGCAGGAAATAAGTTATTATATTTCTACTGCATTTTAATTTTTCCATTTTACTTGGTCTGGGGACCTTAGACTTGTAGTTTCACTCACAATAGTGAGAGAACTGTGAATTGCTGCTGGATCTGAATCGCATTTATAACATTTCTGCTGCATTTTTACTTTTCTCATTTTATTTAGTCTTTGATCTGTATTCTAATGAGTTTTGTAGGATAACTCATATTAGTGAGAGAATTTTGAATTGCTACAGGATGTTAACCTCATTTATTATATTTCTACTGTAGTTTTACTGTTTTCATTTTACTTGGTTTGGGGACCTTAGACTTGCAGTATTACTCACAATAGTGAGAAGATCATGAATTGATGCAGGATCTGAGTCTTATATATACTGCATTTTTATTGTTTATTGATTAGATTCCTCTATCGCTTATCTCCTATAACCTCTGCTGAGCTGTGCAGTAGTAGTTTACAGTGCCCTATATAAATGCAAACATCTGGAGTTGCAACTTCCCATATAAATCTTCTGCTGTTTTCTCAAGTATCCAGCTGAGTGTACAACCGTTAGTTTGTATGCTCAGAAGCATTACCCCAAACATGCTGTTTTAGATCAATATGAGATCTCTCCTACCAGCCAAATAACTCATAATTTAGTTTGTTACAAACCCCTCCTGCACCACTCCTAGTAGATCACAGATCCACAGCCATGGAAGTGCACTTTCCATGGTGTCTCTGTAATCAGCCTAGTGGAAATGAGCATTCTTAGACAATGCAGACATTGTCTCATGTTTACCGACAACCATCTTATCTTTACACAGATTGACACAGTGTGTGAGAGATGTAATCACACCATGTCTTTGGAGGTAAAGCTGTCACATACAAACACTGATATCTCCAAACAGATTGCCAGTGACACAAACACACACTACACCTACTATGTATCAGACTCACAAACTCACATATGATGAGGCTCTTAAATGCAATCTACTGAAACCTCAAAGACCTTCTATATGTTATTTTCAGCAATCTTCTAAACACTCTACAAAGACAACACTCCCAAAGACACATACACCTGCATCTCACAATGTCTCAATTTCTGCACCCTGAAGGAAAACTACCTCACAACCTAATATATTGGTCAGTGGTGACTCTATTGTGAGACAAACTGATGCTTCACTTATCAGGCTGAGCAAGGAGACATTAAAGGTCAGTTGTATCAGGGGCAAGGATCTGCCACATAATATATGTACAGTACTCAGGGCACTGAACCACAAATACCAGTAGGACTCTGCCATAGACCATGTGGGCAATACTGACTCGTGATATATCTTTCAGGACTATAAGAAGAGAGGCATAATAGAGGTTTCAGACTGCGTCATAGGCAGGTATGAACCTAGCACTGAGCAGCATTCTACTTTCTCTAAGAATTATGCCATAATATAAACAGAAGCTGATTGACTTTAACAATTGGCTTAGTCACTAGTGTCATTCTAAGGAGTCCAATATTTGTCAACTTCGGAAGACAAGATCAACAGACCATGCTGCTTTAACAGGGGTGGTCTGCATCTGTCCACACTAGCCCTTTGGATATTGGCCAAAACATTATTCACCCCTGCAGTACCTTTTTTAGGCAACACCAATCTGACAAACCTTCTGACATAGTAAATTCTACTCAAGATAATCTAAAGGTGTTACTGTTCACATTTAGACCACCTGCCACACAAGACATTACAAGAGGTGGAGATGTATCACTCCGCATAAAAAGTGAGCACATGTAAAGACTGGTCAAGCAACATGACATACTTGAGCTACTTCCACGTTCAACTAACCTTAAGTAAAGTACCATACTATATGCTTGCTAGCTATAGGCCCCATCTATGACCCAGGATAACCGTACCATGTACTTGAATGTACTGGAGTCATTCACCATTCAGCCCAACACCATATTCATGGGTGATTTCAACTATCCTATTATAAATACATACACACTCTAGCATGCCAGCTCAAAGATTCCTGTAGTTTGTCAATGTAAACACACTAAAACAGCTTGTCTGCATACCTACTATTGGTGCAAATATCCTGGATCTGATGCAAAGCTAGCTGCATTCTATTATGTGAAGCCTTTTCTGAATTCCAAGTACACCCAAACTCAGAAACCAACATGGCCTATGTGGAAGTTTTTAGGGAAACAATGTCCAAGCATAGGAATAACTGCATAGAAACAGCAGTACTATACCATAGTAAACTTAGGACAAAACAAGCCCCCTTGTTACACCCCCCCCCCCTTATAAATACAACAGAAATAAGAAAATCTTGTGCAAAAATACAAAGGGCTATGCCCAACAAAAATAAGAAACTTCCTTACTAGTCTTAACCAGCAACTCAGGGGACTAATCAATTTTACTAAAGCTGACTTTGAGGCAAAAAAGTCTCCCAAGCTAAGAATAACCATACAGTAATTTTCAGTTATGTACACAGCTGTATGGGAAATTCCCAACAGTGTGCTGTCCTAATAGAAAATGTAATCCCTATACCGAACTGGAGGATATAGTAAATTTGCTAGACAATAAATTTAGCTATAATTTCACCCCGTATGACATCCAGGAAGTACCCCCTACTATTTCTCTCTCAGCTATCACTGAAAACAGGTCCTCACTGCACTGTCCACAGCTAAAAACGTTGCATGCAGTGCCTCCTAAAAACTTGACTTGACCTGTCAGGCCCACTAGAATCTCTCTTCAACACCAGCCTCCAGACAGGCTTCATCCCAAGGGAATGAGCACAATTTTAGGAATAAATCCCTAAGTGATCTGATGGATGACCAAATGGATCTCTGATAAGAGACATGACGTTAGGGTAGTGGAATCCACCTCCACCAAGAGGCCTGTTACTAGTGGTGACCCACAGGGCTTAGTACTGGGACCTCTCCTGTTCAGAATATACTTCTCTGAAGTCAGAGCAAATGTAAAGAGCCTTTGGCCAACTATATTTGCTGATGACTGCATGCTGGATACAATCACTGAATTTTACAAAGATGTAGATATCCTCCAGGAGGTTCTGACACTGACAAATTACTAGAGACAGAACCATGGCCTAAAACTGAAGACAAAAGAATGTATAATTATACCTTTGGGAAGGATGACCACCTCTGCAAATTGCAACATTGGTAACACTCGCCTAAGAATAAATTGAGTGGTAAGGAACATTTGAACTCAGGTTGATTGTAACCTGAACTTTGATCACTTTGTGTCCACAAATGCAAGAAAATCCTTCTATATGGCACAACTTATAAGGAAGGGCAAGGCATCAACATCTGTAAAGATTTTACTCAGCCCTTATTGGACCAATAATTGAGTACAACACACCATTTGGCAGGTACCTGACCAGACACTTGAAACAGCTGGAGCAGCCACAGAGGTTCCTGACTAAATTAATACAAGCTGTAAATAACAAATACATATCTACATCTACATATACATATACATATACATATACATATACATATACATATACATATACATACACATATAACATATAACATATCCTATGAGGACTTCCTCAAAGTCCTTTCCCTGTACTTGGTCTCCAACAGACTATTGAAGGGTGATCTTTGCCTAACCTACAAGGTATTCCCCAATCCAGCCCTGATGGGTTTGCTACACATTCGCAAAACAAATATCACTAGGATTATCCAATCTAAGGATCCTAACTTCATGTCTGATATAAACAAATCGGGTCTATATCACAAAATCGAACTTCCAAAATGTCGAACACCATAAGTTTGAACTTGGAAGATCGAATTCAGATAACATCAAAACTTCAAAACAGCAAATTTTTTCCCAGGGAAAATATTTGCTGTTCTGAAAAACACACACATAACACAATCACACCAAACACCTTCAAAACCCACACTAAACCTAACATACACCACTATCTATGCACTATCCTTAATCCAGCCCTAACCCTAAAGTCCATCACTACTGCACACTTACCTGACCCGTGCCCTAACCCTAAAGTCCGTCACTATCACACACTTAACTGACCCACGCCCTAACCCTAAAGTCCGTCACTACCCATTTGTACACTTACCTTGACTCGGTCCAAAAATGCTGAAGCCATAGAAACAGCCAATTGAATTCTTTCCCTAGGAAAGAATTCGGGTTTCCGCGGCTTCAACGTTCTCAACTTTCCAACTACCATGTTCGGCCTTCTGGTATTCGGCATTTTGAACATTCGATTTTGTGATAGGAACCCAACAAATCATGTAGGGGGAACAGGTATGTATCTCAGAGATTACCCCTTCTCTGGAATAAACTCCCTATTCATGTAAACCAGAGTTCTTCCCTAAACCTATTCAAATACAGTTTAGATCAATAGATGGGAAATCACAAGTTCATCCCATGATTGCCACCTGTGTCCATTATGGAGAGGGGCAGCTTCCAGATGCCATAAGACACAGCCACATACCAAAGCCATTCTAGTCCATGGATATTAATAACTGGGAAAAATTGGAGCATGCATGGTTAGAGTTAAAAAGACACTAGGGCTGTTAGCCTAGTAATATGACATGTTATTATGCTCCTAAGACCAAAACATGGCAAATAATTACAATTCACATTTCATTTTCATAGTTTATTATTATTATCAGTTTCTCTGTCTTTTTAATTTGATTTTATTTTACTGTTTTGCATGTTACGTTACTTCATTTAAGTAGCAATAAAAGTTTGCTATAAGCTTCTATTTCACAACAATAAAATACAATGAAATGTATCTTAACTTGCAGTTTCATTATGACATGATAAGATGAGCTGACACTTTCCAAATATTCTATTCTTTCACAGAGCGAATGCACATGGCTTCCCAATGATTGCCAATGGAAATACCCAAAGTAACAGAGTAGCCCTTTAATGTCAATGGGAGGTCACTGCAGCAGCTCACAGTCTGCAACAGAAAGCTCACTATACAGGTGTAACTGTCCTGTTAATGCACGGGATCTGTTGGGAGGCAGCCAACGACCTCACTTATGCAGAATAACGTGATGTGCTTTTTTGTCCCTACATTTCAGTGGTAATGTCTTGTACAATTAAAAGTGTAAAAAGCAGAACATATTTCTAGTGGCCATGTCTTCCCACATGTTCATCCCATTCAGAGGAGAGTGAGAATTCATGTATGTCAGCCATGCTACATGTCATATGCATTCATTCTCCTGTCCAACATAGATGAGGTGCTGCTGTGCAGAATTGTCTCCTGAACAAACAGTTCCACTATATGACACCTCTAGTTTGGCAAGCAGGCTCAGTACATGCTGAATGTAGCATAAACTATGGCATGCGTTAGTGTGCACTAAAAAGGCCTTCTGCAAACCGCCTCAACTTCATTAAAGAACATGCTAACCAAACAAAAAATACTTGGTAACCTTCCTGTGTTTAACAAGCAGTTATAAGTCTGTTTAACAAAGGCATTCAGCAGTGCAAGCTCATGCATTCTCCCTTAAATTTGTTTGTTTTGACACACAAAATATTTTTTATTGTGTTAATGTAACACACAGTTTTCTATAGCCAATATTTAAACTAATACATTATGTAGGTAAATATATTGCAGAATCATTTTTATATGCCAGCTTTAGTGACAATATGATTCCATTAATTAATATAACACATTTTGGATTATTGGAGCTGTACAGAATAGCTATCCAACTAATGTGGACTTCTTGGCTGCATTTTATTAGCTGTGCTTCTGATTCACACTCTATACTTGTAGGTCATTTATTACAAAATCTAGTATATGAGCAGCATCTGCCTTAACTGTTTTACCATTTGCAATATGGATTAACAAATTACAGAGACTTATGCTATAGTATTGCTGTGCAGTAAAATCCATTATTTTGTTCTTATTTCTTATATTTATGTGAATGATATGTGAATCTAGTAGTCTGTTTCTATACAGAATATCTTTAATATTTTTTTAAGTATTGCGTCTTTGCTACATGACCTATGTCATTGCTGAAAATGTTCCTCATACCAGTCCACCTACCTGTCCAACAACTGTAAAATAAGTAAAGTAAATATATGTACCATCAGAGAGTAGGTAAATTATGGTCACGGTGCTCCAACCTTTCCAGAAGCCATGTCAGCAGAGTGACAAGACTCTGTTCCTTTAAATTTACCCTGTGAGCTGTCTGTAAATAGATTTTTGTTAGTATTCTTCCTAGTTATACCAGACATCACTTAGGCCTTAAGTTTTTGGAGTTGTGGGTTTGCTGTTTTTGATAGTGTCTTTACTATGGTTGTTTTACATTGGTTAGGGACAACGCCTCTTGTGAGGCAAGGGTTACATAGATTAGAGTGGCTGTAATAAATAGTATTCTGACTCATGAATGGCAGAATGTTATGCTGTTAATTTGTTCAGAGATGGCAGACTGATTGCTCACATAACATAATTGCATTTGAACAAAGTATCCATTCAATCCATCATGTGGAAATTATCAAAAAATCATGAAAATGAATTATTAGTCAGTAAAAAAGCAAGAGTCCACTCCTCTTTGAAATTTTCTTATATAAAGAACAACTATTGAGGCAATTTTTGTTAATAAAATGCACTGATTATAAAGTAGATTGTACAGTTAAACATTTAACAGGAATTGTTGTCCTTCAAGACAATCTGAAAAGGAAGCACTTCTTGTGTGATAATAACAGCTTAGTTCTCAGCATGAAAAATGAAACATACTTATCTTTGGTTGACAACTGCATCTCATTGATCTTACATAACAGATGTAAAAACCTTGACAGATAAAAACTTACATTTTGACTAGCTCATATAAAGATTAAAGGTATACCTAGCAGATCCAATGAGTCATTTCAATTCTGCATCCAAGTGCCCCGTTCTAGAAAATAACAATAAATTCAATACGTTATGCAAAGCACTTGGAGCAGATTGATAAACTGCAAAGGTTCATAACAAAGAATGACTCTATACTTAGAAAAATCATTTCATTATTATTTTTCTTATTATTTTTATTGAATTTGTTGAACATGGTAGAACACTGATCATAGTGGACCATATTCAGACTCAGTCTAGCTAGTTAATGTTTATAAAAAGCAATACTGAATATGACATTGATATCAATTTTATTCATTAAAACTAATTAAAACAAATCCCTGTAAATTACAAGGAAGTCTAACAAGATAAAGATAAATGAGGTTTGGTAACAAATCAAGTTGTCCTGGGCCGTCTTCAGAAGGAGTTAGGCTGATATATTAATGGGAGTTAAGTGGATGGGGGAGGAAAAAGGATTAAATGGAGAGAGGGGTGATTGGGAGGTTATATCCTGTGTGTAATAATGAAGAAATGACTCAAAATCATTTTCAAATACCTTTCACATGGCAGTTATTCCCCACAGAATGTGAACGCTGTTATAAGAATTCTCATTCACAAGTGACAATCAGTGCTGTTTCGTGAGCTTCCAGAGGGTGCTGCTGACTGTGCATGCACATTGCAAGAAAGTGGCTTTACATTTGCAGAACATGGTTTCGGTAAACAAAAAATGAACATTATATTCAGTATTGCAGCTGTCATCTGCTGTTATGTTTTACCATTTACCATTTTAAGAACAAGCCACATAAAACATCAGCTTAACAATCCTAACCTTACCCTTGTCGGTAGCAGGAATTTAATAACCCCTCATATCTATCTCCTATTTCATAGGTTCATAGGTTCATAGGTTCATACTAGGCTATCTGCCCGAGGGCATTTACAAGCCTAGCCCATAGTTTTGTGGCTTAAGCCACCCCTTTAGTATGGGGAACTATACCCATTATTTTGCTGTGCCTCTGTTGAGCAGTGACACTGAGGTAATCCCTGGGGTATATCTGCGATCTCCCATCCATTGGTCAAGATTTCTCTTGAACAAGGCCAGCGAGGTGCTCTGCCTCACATATACCGGGATTTTATTCCACAGCATAGGGAGTCTTTGGGTGATGAATCTATCCCTCCAGCACGTCCTATTAATAGCCGTGTCGAGGTTTAAGTCTCCGGCCCTTGTGGCTCTGACGGATGTAGATTTTTTGAGGTGAAGCATATTCATCAAATCTGGGTTTGACATGGCCTTGTATGTTAGGCAAAGGTCACCTCTGAGCAAGCGGTGGCGACTGAATAGACCTGGAGTTCTTTCAGTCGGGCAGCATAGGACAGATGTTTGAGACCCTTTATCCTTTTGGTGAGGAACTTTTGTGGCCTCTCCAGCTGCTGCAAGTGTCGGGTCAGATACATTCGAATGGGGCATTGTATTCAATCATTGGTCTGATGAGTGATGAGTATAGGGAGACTATGACCTCCCTTGATCTAGATGAGAATCCCTTCATGATAAGGTGGGCAATGTAGAAGGTCTTCCTAACTACTTTAGCTACATGGGTGTCGAATGACAGACTACTATCAACCTGGGTCCCCAGGTCCCTGATAACTTCTTCTGTACTCAGTGGATTGCCACCTATTTGGTAGCTAGGGGTAACCTTGTTTTTCCCGAAGGGTATGACTATGCATTTTTGGCATTTAACTTTAGGCCATGGCTCTGGCACCAGTTATCCGTTTCTGTGAGACCCTTCTGAAGGATATCTGTGTCAGATGTGTTTTCTACTATGGCGCCCAGTTTGCAGTCATCTGCAAACTTTGTCAGCCATAACCCTCCTGTGTTTGCTTGTACTTCGGAAAAGTAGATGCCAAACAAGAGTGGGCCCAGGACTGAGCCCTGTGGTACACCACTTGTGACAGGCTTTGAGTCTGACATGGCGCCAGCAACTCTGACCCTGTGGGTTCTGTCACTCAGCCAGTTTGCAACCCATCTTGTGATGTATGGGTTAACATTTAAGCTGATGAGTTTTTCAATGATACCCGAGTGGGGTATTGTATCAAAGGCCTTAGCCAGATCGAGGTAGGCTGTATGGACTGCCTTTCCCTCATCAATGGCTTTGGTGACTGTTTCGAAAAAGTCAACCAAGTTTAGAAGGCATGATCTGCCTTTGACAAAGCCAAACTGGGATGGATCCAAAGTCTGCAAATTCCCTATGTCTTTATTTATGAGGTCCATCATGATCCTCTCCATGGCTTTGCAGATAAGGCTTGTCAAGCTAATGGGACGGTAATTTCCAGGGTCGGTGGAGGCACCGCCTTTGTGAAGTGGGACCACAGTTGCAGTGCGCCACTCCCTGGGTACATATCCAGAGGTAAGACTATGATTAAACAGCTGTCCTAGCTGTGGGTTTAATTCCTCGTTGAGTTCGTGGAGCACACAGCCGGGGACACCATCAGGTCCCATGGATGCTGTGTTTTTTGCTTTGGAGAGAGCAGTTCTCACTTGGGCGTTGGAGATGTTTGGGGGGCTGCAATCGCTTGGTATAGATATCTCTCCTTTTGGGGGGGAGGGGGGTAGCATCTGTCCTCTCTACCTGCTGCAGCTGTTTGGATCAAGGAAGAGAGACGAGGATGAAACGTTCTAAATAGGTTGTCATTTTCCCTTGGTGAACAGTAAAATCTACTTCCTGAGGTTTGTATATTGAACCCCCTTTTCAGGTTGGAACAATCACTTCTATAAACTACATTGTGAGTTTACAATCATGGACTAAGGAAAGTTAGGCATTAAAGGCTCAGTATTTCAACAGCAGACATGGTAAATGGGACTATTCATGTTATCAGAATGGCACGCAGAGTGTTCCATGCTTGTCTATCTGATTACCATTTAGAAAATAATCCAGAAATAGATGGCGGGGCACATAGAGCTTTATAAGAGAGATAATTTATGTTATAAAATATCAATAACAGTGCAAGGTCTTATGCAGTAAAACAAAATATGTTGCATGCAAATAATTTTGTCTTGTATCTTTATAATTTAAGAGAGATATTTGTATTCTATTTTAAGTGGCATTTACGGATTGAAAAGGAATTGATGGCCCCTGATTTGGTTCCATTTGCTTCAGGAAGTGGAAAGGCAGAAAGTGGGGCTTGCGGGTTTGCTTGTGTTTTGTAGGGGATGGTGGACCTTTTGCAGACAAGCAGATGTTTGTTGTGTAGGGGAAGAATGTTTTTTTTTTTTTTTTTTTTTTCTCTCTAAAAAATGTGATGGTTTGTAATTGGAAAAATGTGCTGTTGTTGCAAGCTTTCATAGAACTTCAGCTGTTGTTGACATCATGTCGCAGAGAGGGTGAATGTTTGCATTGCTTTCTATGGGAGCTGGACAACCTTTTTGGTCATTTGATCAGGGCAGGGTTCAATGGAACGCATTTCCCCAAAAAGGTTGTGTTGTTGAGAGCTGTTGCAGTTCTCCTTTGAGACAGGTTAGTCTGAGGTCCTGGCACACTAGTGGTAGAGTGGGTTGGTTGTAGACCAGTGCAGGGGGTGAAAATAGAGAGAAGAAGAAAAAAAAAGGGGGGGGACCTCATGCCCAAATGTTCATGTCCATATGTGCATGTCTGCTGTGGGGTGGCTCGGTTGAACAGGAGACGACATTTGTGTCTGACTTGGCCATTTTGGGGAGTTGTGCTCATTGAATGGCAGTCTCATTGGTGATGCTGGTTGGAGGGTGCATTTTGGTTTCCAACTGTGGGCCTGGTGGTACTGGACATTGAACGCTTCGCCCATTGAAAGAACCACTAATTTCTTTTCACAAAAACAGAAAATGAACATTATATTCAGTATTGCAGCTGTCGTCTGCTGTTATGTTTTACCATTTACCATTTTAAGAGCAAGCCACATAAAACATCAGCTTAACAATCCTAACTTTACCCTTGTCGGTAGCAGGAATTTAATAACCCCTCATATCTATCTCCTATTTCATCTGTCCTCTCTACCTGCTGCAGCTGTTTGGATCAAGGAAGAGAGATGAGGATGAAATGTTCTAAATAGGTTGTCATTTTCCCTTGGTGAACAGTAAAATCTACTTCCTGAGGTTTGTATATTGAACCCCCTTTTCAGGCTGGAACAATCACTTCTATAAACTACATTGTGAGTTTACAATCACGGACTAAGGAAAGTTAGCCATTAAAGGCTCAGTATTTCAACAGCAGACACGGTAAATGGGACTATTCATGTTATCAGAATGGCACGCAGAGTGTTCCATGCTTGTCTATCTGATTACCATTTAGAAAATAATATAGAAATAGATGGCGGGGCACATAGAGCTTTATAAGAGAGATAATTTATGTTATAAAATATCAATAACAGTGCGAAATCTTATGCAGTAAAACAAAATATGTTGCATGCAAATAATTTTGTCTTGTATCTTTATAATTTAAGAGAGATATTTGTATTCTATTTGAAGTGGCATTTACGGATTGAAAAGGAATTGATGGCCCCTGATTTGGTTCCATTTGCTTCTTGAAGTGGAAAGGCAGATAGTGGGGCTTGCGGGTTTGCTTGTATTTTGTAGGGGATGGTGGACCTTTTGCAGACAAGCAGATGTTTGTCGTGTAGGGGAAGAATGTTTTTTTTTTTTTTTTCTCTCTATAAAATGTGATGGTTTGTAATTGGAAAAAATGTACTGTTGTTGCAAGCTTGGCTGCATCTTGCTGAAAAAATTTCATAGAACTTCAGCTGTTGTTGACATCATGTCGCAGAGAGGGTGAATGTTTGCATTGCTTTCTATGGGAGCTGGACAACCTTTTTGGTCATTTGACCAGGGCAGGCTTCAATGGACCGAATTTCCCCAAAAAGGTTGTGTTGTTGAGAGCTGTTGCAGTTCTCCTTTGAGACAGGTTAGTCTGAGGTCCTGGCACACCAGTGGTAGAGTGGGTTGGTTGTAGACCAGTGCAGGGGGTGAAAAGAGAGAGAAGAAGAAAAAAAGGGAGAGGACCTCATGCCCAAATGTTCATGTCCATATGTGCATGTCTGCTGTAGGGTGGCTCGGTTGAACAGGAGACGACATTTGTGTCTGACTTGGCCATTTTGGGGAGTTGTGCTCATTGAATGGCAGTTTCCTTGGTGAAGCTGGTTGGAGGGTGCATTTTGGTTTCCAACTGTGGGCCTGGTGGTACTGGACATTGAACGCTTCGCCCATTGAAAGAACCGCTAATTTCTTTTCACGGGCTTTAGGCTCAGAGTGTGAGGTTTGCTTGAGGTTGCTTGGTAGTCTGTGCATGTGTGGGCTGGGTGGTGCAGATGTAGGGCTGTTTAAAATGTCATTTGCGAGCTGTCACTGTATATCCACCATACTTCCCAACTGTACACAGAATGTCCAGATTTTGCCCCCATTTTGGAGCATTCCTTCTCAAACCTGTACTTTTCTAGTAAATAGCTGAGGATTGAAGTCATTAATGACAAACATTTGAGTTTGGGACTCCACACTCTTCAGAAAATTCAGGCTAATGCAACTTATTATTCAAGGGTAATATTTAAAATCTGCCTCTATTTGTCCCCACATCATTTCACAGCCATTTTTACAATAAGAGTGACTCCAAATTTAATATTTATTAATTTACTTTACTTCTGTGATGTGTGATTGTGTATCAAGGCCCAAGAGCATGTCTGTAGTGTCATAATTTGTAACACACATATGGCATAATATATATTCTTATAAGCCTTATTTTGTTTATCCATTACTAAGATGAGGAATGCTGCTAATATAATGGTGAACAAAGGGGTAAAGAGGACCCTTACTAATGCACGTAAGAAGATTTGCATTTGTCTTTCTCTTTGTGGATGGTGGTGTTGAGATAGGCATCTGGAATGGAGCAGTGCTATGGAGGCAGCTCACAGATAGTAGAAGCAGGTGGTTATGGAAGATATCCTAGTTGCTAAAGGTAAGAGGATCTCAATGGGTATGGATTCTGTGGTGATCGAAGTTTGGGGATTCCTGTGGGGGCCATGATGAAGTTACAGGTAATTAATTTTATTTAGTGGACATTAAGGCACGTCACTGTTGCTGGGGTTCAAGTAGGTAGGGTGGAGTTACAGCAATCTTAGGATCATAGGAAGTTACTAGGCTACTGGTTCGGGGATGATGTTACCCATCCACTCATCAAGTTGGCATCTGGAGTGGACAACAACATGCTGAGTTTGAGAGATGGGGGCAGGCTCTGGGAATTAATTTTGTCTCCTTAGCAGTTGATAGTGTCATATATGACAGTTAATCCTTTGGGACTCTGACAGGATTTAGACTTACTCATACTTCAGTCGGTGATGAAGGAATATGGTGGTGGGTTCCCTGAATAACATTTAAGATTAAATACTTTGGTTATGACAGTGCATTAACAGTTTTTTTTTTTTTTTTTTTTTGCCATAACTGGAATGATAGGTAGTGCGGTCGTGGAAAGGTTTGGAGAGTTACATCAGTTGGTGACCTGCAGGTGATGCATGCCATTTTAGCTGCAGTGGTAAGCAAAGACAGCACAGGTGGATTATTGTGATGTAGGCAAAGGGTGGTTTGAGGTCTCCGAGTGGATGTTTAGGGTTGAATTCATTACTGGAGGACAGAGGGCATATTGAGAGGAAACCTTAAAGGGGAAATTCAAGGGATAAGGGATCGATTTGGTAGGCATCATACTTTTAGTGGGGAAAGTCTGAGAGAATAGGACTATTTTCGGGGCTGACATGACTGAGGTATGGTTGCTGGTTGTCGGGTTGGGATAGCAGGACCAGCCGCTGGTTGCAGGAATCTGGGGTAGCTTTGTAATTCAAGTAGATGGTGAGTGTTTTAGCTTGGTCAAGCATGTTTCAGTCACCTGGGGGTAAGTGACGGGTGGACAGGTGGTTACGTTTTGGATTCAGGTTTGTACACAAGGGCAAGACAGTCCAGTTGGTCAGGGATGATTTAGTGGGGAATTTGGTATTTTTATGGGGGACAGGGTGATGTAAAGTTACAAATTTTGGAAGGTGGAGTGACAAATTCATCTCTTGAGTAGGGAGTGTTAAGGTCACACATAAAAAGTTAAGGTTTTACAGAGTAGCGCTAGAATAATTTCACTTATGGTTTGGGTGAATGTTGTAGGTGGGGTTTTAGAAATCACGGTAGGTAAGTGACTGTGTTCAGATAATTTTAGAAACTGGATACGTTATTACAGGGGTGTTAAAAAGTTTTAAAAGAAGCTTGATTGCAGGATATGGCAGCTGTGGGCCAGGTCTTAATTACTTACTTGTGGTATAGGTAACATAAGGGAAGAGAGCCTTCGAGGGGAAATGCCAAGGACAAACAGGGGTTAAGGATGATTAGTAGTTGGAATTTTCTAGCTAGAATGGTTGCTAGGATGTTCTGAGTGGGGTCGCCTGGGTTCTAGTTCAGATTGTCATTGGGTAATGAATACATTGGGGGGGGGTTATGGCTGGGCATGTAGAATATTTTAGGTTTCTGCCTTCTAAGGTTAGGACATTAAAGTTTTGGAGTTAGAGTATTCCCTACGATAATTGAGTTGTTGCACATCCAGAACTGGGTAGTTGATGGGCTAAGGTGATATACTATATTTGACAGGGTCCTGGTGTGAGATTTGATACTAGTTGTTTTTGCTGGGTACTGATTTCAGTTCAAGGGGTTATAGTTTGTGTTTTTTTCTTGTGGTTATAGGTTGTAGTTTGGTGGGCTAGTTTGAGATGCTATAGTTGACAGGGTGCTTGGTTCGAGACTCATTAAGGGTTTCTTTGACCAGGCTGCAGAATTGTGTTCACGTGGTTATAGTTTCTGTGGCTACAGGTTGTCATTCTGGAAAGGTCGAGCAATGGTTAGTGGCTTGAGGGGAAGCGGACTAAAGAGAATGTATTCTTTTGGAGTGGAGGTTCTGGTGGTACAGTAGGGTCATGGGTAATCTTACTTTATTTAGTTTCATTAAGGCGCGTTCCAGTGCTAGTGGGTCAAGGCATGGGTTTGATGACGGGGTTCTAAGGTACTTTACAGATGATGGGTACACCAAATGACATTTGGCCTGACCCTTCCCTTTTATGGGAGGTAGTGGTTAAACAATTTTGAGTAGAAGGGAGGGGGAACAGCCTGGTCAGGCTGGTTGATGGAGAAGAGGGACAGGCTTGCCCTCTTCTGTTCCCCCTCCGGTGTGTGGAGGTTTATTCCAAGGATTTGTGGAAAGGAAATGAGCAGCTGGAGGAAGTTTGCTGAATAGGTAAGCAAACGGAGGTAAGGATGCTGCGTATTTGGTTGATAATTTGGTAATTTGATGAATGGCCTATGAAGTGACGCTGCTTCATAAGTAAAGTGAGCAGAGGTATGGATGCTGCTTACTGGGCAGGATGAGCAGGTACGCTGTCCTGATTAACATTACAAGGATGTTTATGCTGCATTTAGAATCAACTATACTATGTCCAGTTATAAATAAAATTGGTAATCAAAGTTATGGAAGTTTAATAAAGGCTGCCAAATGTCATTCGGTGTGATGTGTTTATTGAAGGGGACCGGAACAAATAAAGATTATATAATGCAACAAATATGTTGAATAAGTAATGAAGTCTGGTAGCTCAGGAAGCACATGTAATATCAAAACTTTTTATTTCTGATTTTAAAACTTTCATCCATGATGCTGATGAGATAATATTTAGAAAGGAGTTTTACTTTATGTGTTTTGTAATTATGTGTGTTAGTGGGTGACAAGATAAAGTAAAGAAAGAGTAAAAAAATAAACAAAATGATGTCTGTGTTAAGGATAACTTTTAAACATAAATGTGGTAACAGATAAAACATATTTAAAAGGTGGAATGGAACACTGCGGAAGTCAAGATGTGATAAACATGAAAGTATACAGTATATTGATTTATATGTATTTATTTATTTATTAATTCACTTTAATTAGTGGGAAAGTCTGACTGAGTACGTGCCCTTTTTCAGGAGAGGTCAGAGGGATAAATTTAATTTAATGTTATTATTTTCAAAAATAATGCAAAAATATCTACAGTTTAGATAACTATACCAAATTAGATATAATGGGAAAACATTAGTTAAGAATAGCTGCAACTTGACTTAATATTTAGAGAAATTGTATCAAGTTTAAAGATAAATTAATGTAGTATAATACAATAATAAGATTTAGGGGAAAGAACTGAAAAACTTGATTGCTACAGTGGGGTTTGTTGTTGAAGCATATGCGGTAATAGATACCAGGTTGTAGTGAGAAGGCCTGATGGAGAGCAAGATAGGGAAAGGAATCTAACTTGAACAGTTTGCTGAATAAAAAAATCCAGAAATAGATGCAACATTCGCTGGATGGGGTACGAAAAAGTGTTTACAGGTGGAGGCAAGAGCTATGCACTAACATATCCTACAGAATTTGATTCACCAAAAAGTATATATATATATATGGATCTACTTCGAATGATCAAAGTTTTAAAACTTCAGGCAGGTCCCACAGCACTCCACACCCCCTGCTCTGAGATCACACTATAGTGAGGAAAAGGGAAAATTTCCTATTCCGCGCTGTATGGAGATCTCCATTCACAATGTTCAAAGTTTTAAAACTTCGATTATATGGTCTTGGCCATATGAAAATTCGAAGTTTTAAAACTTCAATCATCTGAAGGGAACCCATGTATATATATATATATATATATATATATATATATATATATATATATATATATATATATATATATGGGTTTACTTCTAATAACCTATAATGTCTTCGACAAACCTATTAATTTACTGCTCAGATGCTCAATGTTCAATATCTTCTAATGCATGAATATCTTTTGTACTGTAATATTTCTCTTGATTTCATACAAATGTAATCTAAAATAAAAATAACATATTTTAATGGTGATTGTCTTCTGTGATATATCCACAGGTACATTAGGTAAGCATCAGATGTTTCACCGCTGAGGTTAATTATTTTCAAGATACATTGTTATTGACATGAAGCTTGTCATTAAGTGTCTTCTGAGAAGAATGATGTCCTCATCCTTTGTTGATAGCATTAGGTTTTTATGAAGTCTGGAAGGGCATTTTTGAAGACCTTGATTGTAATAAACTTTTTTTTTACTTCCAATGGAGCTTATTTTAAATATGTGAATAATTTTATATGTCAATCTTAAAAATGCCATAAATTCAAAAAGTTGGCTAAGTACTGAAATGCTTAATAAGACATATTACATAGGATCATTGAATCTACAAGGCATTTTCTGCCCTACCAGTAGCCACAGTTAAACCTTACCTCCCATTTCAAAGAGAGCAATCATACCAGTTGGGAAATTTTGAATATTTATACATTTGTCTAACTTCTTTTAAAGATATACAGTATCTCATATTGTTTCATGTGGAGAATGAGTCTGTTGCATAGAGGGTATAGGTGCTGTATGAAAATCCTATCCCTCCATCTTGTCTAATTTATTTGTGGAGTAGATCTAGGTGTCTGACCCTAATGTTGGTAGGACTGTAACTTTTTTGGCCCTATAAGTAAGGCACAGATTACAACTAAAGAATCAATTTGATACTCGATATACATAAAGAGAGATATAGCCTTCAGTCCCTTTAAGCTTAGCTTTTAGCTTAGGTCTTTTAAGCTGATAATATTTTTAGTTAAGGACCTGTAGTGTCTTTCCAATTATTTTATATGCTTAGTAAGGTATGTCCCAAAAGGAGTGTTTTACTCGATGATGGATCTAATCAGTGCAGACCACAAGGAAGTAAGGGCTTCTTTTTATTTGGGGAAACACCTTTTGCTAGGAGCTTTGCAAAGTAAAAGGATTTCCTAACCCCCATTACTACATGATAGTCAAACAAGGGAGGGAGCTATCCACTCAAGCATCCAAGTCATTCAAAGTGATGTGTCTTCTGTACTATAAGCTAGAGCTGGGAGTTACTTACCAAATGCAACAATGTTGCATTTTTATAATTGAATTTGGTCCCATTTTTTGTGCATTATGTAGAGACAATTGTTAGCTCTTGTTGGACTACCAGTATGTCAGAAGTGGACTTGTTGACAACTTCCGGATAACAGTCATCCATGAACTTTGATAAACAGACATCATCATTCAATATATACACAGAGGTCAATGAACAGATTCCTGATGGATTCCATTGGCCATCTTCATACTGTCTGAGGACACAACACCTACTCAAACTGAATAAGGTCTGTCCCAAAGCTAGATGATCTGGGCATATTTTAAGCTTCTTCAGATTGTTTAGTTTATTTTCTTGTAGTATCAAATGCCTTGGTGAGGTCAGGGCATGCTGTGTGGAGAACTTGAACTCAGTTTACAACCTGCATTACCTTCTTAAATAAGTTCACTGGATTCATCAGACAATATCTACCCAGTACAAAGCCATTATGCTGGAGGTCAAGCTTAATTAGATTTTTGATGACATATTTAATTAGGTCAATTATGAAATGTTCCATGGCTTTGCATATAAGGCTGTTTTGATTGATAGGTCTGTAATTCCCAGCATCAGTAATGGGGTCACCCTTGTGCAGTGGCATCACACCACCTGTGGAATGGGTCTAGAAGACCTTTTTAGTGCTATTTATTACAAGACTGTGTATGTTGACAGACCCCATGGATGAGGTATTCTTTGTTAGAATTGTTGTTAGAAGGGCTAAGAGAGGGAGCGATACGTGTAATGCAACCCGGTAAGGGGGGCCGGTTGGCAATTATGTTTACTGAGAATTACATTAACAGGATGGAAAATGTGTTGAACAGTGAAACTTATGAGGAAGTCTCTAGATCAGAGGTTAATAGAGCTTATTTAAGAATTAAATCTTGGTTATATTACCTGTTCATTGAGGCTAGGATTAATATAGACCTTTTCAACTATTTAGTAATGCCAGCCCCAAGAATTCCAATACTTTTTGGAATACCGAACGTCCATAAAAGTATAATATATCCCCCCATGAGACTGTTGGTGGACGCAAGTCACAGTATCACGTACTCCCTGGCAAAGGTCATAGATCCAAAGTTGAAGAGATATGTGACCCAGGAGAGTTAGATTTGCAAAGACTCCTGGACCTACCTCTCAAACATTAATGCAATTGAGTTTAACCCCATTTATAATTTTATTACAGTTACTTAAAAGATCTATACTCTTCTATTCCTCATGCAGAAGGAGTAGAATGGGTAAGCTATATGATGGGCAGTAAAGGAGCACCTGAGGATGAAGTTTCTCTTGTATGTGAACTCACAGACATAGTTCTAACACAGAATTTCATAACCTTCAACAACAAATATTACCACCAGAAAGTTGGGGTCGCCATGGGTTCACCATGTGGTGCCAGCCTAGCGAACTTAGTAATGGCATATTGGGCGTGGCATTTTGTGAGAAACAGTGAGGAGATTGCCAAATGGATTATCCATTACACAAGGTTCTTGGATGATATTGTTATTATTTATAATGGGGATGAAAAACAGGCTACAGATACGGTTACTTATTTTAACAATACAACTCAGTTTTTTACATTCACATTTAATTTCAGCACGGAATCAATAGCCTGTTTGGATGTTAACCTTAGGAAAGACATCATTACCAACAGTTATTGTGCACGATTTTTCTGGAAGGAAACATATTCCAACACATTCCTTCACTTTACTAGTTGTCATTCATTACATCAAAAATGTTCAGTAGTCAAGGGGCAATTAGTAAGAGCTGATGATGAATTTGTGATGGAATGCAATAACCTGAGGAACATGTTTAGGGTAAGATGTTATTCAGAACAACTAATCAATGAATTGATTAGAGAAGTCCAGGGTAAGAGGGCTAGTGGTTTTTATAAACCTGTTTTGAGCATTAAGGGTATGATAGGAGGTAACAATGTGGGGGACATGAGTATGGTACCAAAGACGAGAGAATACAGTACTACAGCCCTGATTACTAGATATAGTGTCAATACTCCAGCTTTATACTCCCTTATTAAAAAAAAAATTGGTCATTAATTATGAATGACAATGTTCTCAGGCATAAATTCTGTGACGCACCAAGAATAGTGTTCCAATGAGGGCAAAACCTGAAAAATATATTACAATACAAGGCAAAAGGTGTAAGTACATGAACAGGTATGGGTAAATGTAATATGTGTAACTTTTGCAAACACATGCAGGTTGGCCAATGCTTCATGTTGAGGGGAACAGAAATATGTGATCAAACATAAGTTCAACTGTCAGAGTAGAACAGTAGTTTACATGGCTCAGTGTCAATGCTGTCTGGCTTTCGATATTGGAAAAATGGACCACAAATTAAGGGAAAGAGTATATGAGCATTTATATTATATTTCCAAAATGAAAAAAAAAAGTGCACTAGCTAGACATGTTGAAGCATTTCCAGATCATACATTCAAACTTAGGGCTATTGACTGTGTGAATTCAAATGGAAGAGGTGGTCCCGATTTATCAATGTTGGACAAAACTGAACTGAGGTGGCAGCTCCGTACAGATGCCTGCCATTTTCCAGGATTGAATGAAGTGTATTCTATCCTGTGTATTCTTAAATTGAAAAATCTGGAGAGGCAGGCTCATGAAAGGTGTAAGTGAGTCTATACCCTCTGGTTGTAAGGTGCTGTCATGTGGACAGAATGGGTCAGGATAAATGATTTTAATATTTTAATAAATTATTTTATTTTAATATTTTAATTTTCATCAAAAATATATATACCAACCTAAGGCAATGTGATCTAAACAAGCTACAGACCTGCTACAACAAAATCACCAAATTCGCCACAGGGGCATCCTACCGTAGTCACCACTGTCTCTCACTTGCTGAACTGGTCTGGCTTGAACTCCCTCACCTCCTTCAGTGGTATCAACTCTCACTCGCCCACAAACTAGTAAACCATCGACTAAATGTCCCATCCCTCCAGAATCTACTCCAACCCTATCGCACCACCAGACCACTAAGATCCAGCAACAAAAATCACTTGCAGATCACTAAAGCCAATTACTCTGCTGGTGAAGCACTGTTCTCTTGCACCATAGCCAAATTATGGAACTCCCTCCCACCCACAATTACCTCCATACCGTCATGCACCCACTTCAAAACTTTACTAAAAGTGCACCTAAAAACATGCTGGCTATGCCCTTGCAACTCCCACTCTAATATCACCCACTCCGTCCAACCACTACCACCTTTCTTTCCCCTCCACTAACTACCTTGATTATAGCAAGCTCAGATGCTCATAAGCCTAGTACTTATTACACAGTAGGAACTTTTTATTGTAACATTTGTTAATGTCTGTTATGTACTTCACAGGCAAACATTCTAGTTGTCTACTGATGACTATGTTCTTCATCTGTAAATATGTTGTAAGTAATTGCTATGTAAATTGTTAATCACTATGTAATCCAATGTAACTACTGTCTTTATTTTAACTGTGGAGCTTTTTTCCCCGGGCCTCCGCTGAAAATGAACCTACATCCAGTCGGACACTCCCGGTCAACAAATATAAATAAAATAAATAAAATAAAATAAATGTTTGGCTATATGCACTGGAATGGAATACATTCTGCCATTACAAATATATTTTGAGCAATGCTAAGTCTTCTTCTTTCTGCTGCTCCTGTTAGGGGTTGCCACAGCAGATCATCTGTTTCCATTTCTTCCAGTCCTCTGCATCTTGCTCTGTCACACCAAAAACCTGCATGTCCTCTCTCACCACATCCATAAACCTTATAGGCCTTCCTCTTTTCCTGTTACCTGGCAGCTTCATCCTTAGCATCTCTTTTCCAACATACTCTTCATCCCTCCTCAGCACATGTCCAAACTAATGTAATCTTGCCTCTCTGGCTTTGTCTCTAAACCTTCCAACCTGGGCAGACCCTCTAATGTACTTATTCCTAATCCTGTCCACCCTCGTCACACCCAGTGCAAATCTTAACATCTTTAACTCTGCCATGTGCAGCTCTGACTCCTGCCTTTTTGTCAGTGCCACTGTCTCCAACCCATATAACATAGCTGGTCTCACTACCCTCTTGTAGACCTTCCCTTTCACTCTTACTGGTACTTGTCTGTCACAAATCACTCCTGACACTCTCCTCTACCCACTCCATCCAGCCTGTACTCTCTTCTGCTACATTCACCATTACTCTGAAATGTTGATCGTAAGTATTTAAACTCATCCACCTTTGCCACCTCTACTCACTGCATCCTCACCATTCCTCTATTCTCCCTCTCATTCACACGCATATATTCTGTCTTAGTCCTGCTGACCTTCATTCCTCTTCTCTCTAGAGCATATCTCCATCTCTCCAGGGTCTACTCCACCTGTTCCCTACTCTCACTACAGATCACAATGTCATCTGCAAACATCATAGTCCATGGAGACTCCTGTCTGATCTCGTCTGTCAACCTGTCCATCACCATTGCAAATAAGAAAGGGCTCAGAGCCGATCCTTGATGTAACCCCACCTCCACCTTAAATGCATCTGTCACTCCCACCGCAGACCTCACCGCTGTCACACTACCCTCGTACATATCCTGTGCCACTCTTACATACTTCTCTGAAACTCCCGACTTCCTCACACATTACCACAACTCATCTCTAGGCACCCTGTCATATACTTTCTCTAAGTCCACAGAGACACAATGCAACTCCTTCTGACCTTCTCTGTACTTCTCCATCAACACTCTCAAAGCAAACATCACATCTGTAGTGCTCTTTCCCGGCATGAAACCATACTGCTGTTCACTAATCATCACGTCCCTTCTTAACCTAGCTTCCACTACTCTTTCCCATAACTTCATGCTGTGACTGATCAATTTAATCCCTCTGTAGTTACTACAGCCCTGCACATTACCCTTATTCTTAAAAATCAATACCAAAACACTTTTTCTCCATTCCTCAGGCATCCTCTCATTTTCCAAGATTTCATTAAACAATCTAGTTAAAAACTCCACTGCCATTTCACCTAAACACTTCCATGCTTCCACAAGTATGTCATCTGGATCAACAGCCTTTCCATTCTACATTCTCTTCATAGCTATTCTTACTTCCTCCTTGCAAATCCACTGCACTTCATGATTTACTATCCGCACATCATCCAACCTTCTCTCCCTCTCATTCTCTTCATTCATCAGCCCCTCAAAGTACTCTTTCCATCTGCTCAACACACTCTCCTCACTTGTGAGTACATTTCCCTCATTATCCTTTATCACCCTTACCTGCTGCACATCTTTACTAGCTCAGTCCCTCTGTCTAGCCAATCGGTACAGGTCCTTTTCTCCCTCCTTAGTGTCCAACCTTTCATACAACTCTTCATACGCCTTATCCTTAGCCTTCACCACCTCTCTCTTTGCCATGCATCTCATCTCCTTATATTCTTGTCTACTTTCTTCACCTCTGTGACAATCCCACTTCTTCTTCACCAACCACTTGTATGCTCTCTTGTACTTCTTCATTCCACCACCAGATCTCCTTGTCCTCCTTCCTCTTTCTAGATGTCACACCATGCACCTTTCTAGGCATCTCCCTTACTAGCTCTGCTGTAGTTACCCAGCTATTCGGTAACTCTTCACTGCCACCCAGTGCCTGTCTTAACTCTTCCCTAGACTCCACCTCACAATTACCCTTTTTCAATTTCCACCATTTGATCCTTGGTGCTGCCTTCACACTCCTCCTCCTCTTTTTGATCACCAATGTCATCCTACAAACCACCATACTATGCTGCCTATCTACACTTTCCCCTGCCACCACTTTACAGTCTCCAACCTCCTTCAGACTAACCCTTCTACATAAGATATAATCCACCTGTGTGCATCTTCCTCCACTCTTGTATGTCACCCTATGCTCCTCTCTTTTGTTAAAATACATATTCACCACAGCCATGTCCATCCTTTTCTCAAAATCCACTACCATCTGACCTTCTGCATTCCTTTGCTTAATACCATACCTACCCATCACTTCCTCATCCCCTCTGTTCCCTTCACCAGCATGCCCATTCAAATCTGCTCCAATCACCAGTCTCTCACCCTTGGGTACAGTCATCACCAGTTCATCCAACTCACTCCAAAATGTTTCTTTCTCATTCATCGCACACCCAACTTGTGGAGCATATGCACTAACTGTTAGATTTTATTAATATAATGCTGAAATTAATTATGTTGTAAATATGCTGAAAGAAAAGGCTTGCTTAAATGCAGAAACAAAGTTTAGTAATATGTGATCAGCAGTCATACTAAATGACCATGGCTTGGAAAAGGAATCTGCTGAATGGACATTCTTCCCTTACAGACTCAAAACAGGATGTATGCAAGAGCAAAAATACAAAATCTGCTTTTAAAGAATGGACATTTTCCCTTACAGACTCAAAACAGGATGTATGCAAGAACAAAAATGCAAAATCTGCTTTTAAAGAACAATGACATGTTTTTCTGCATGGAAAAACAGGATATGACACAAGAACAGATGTTTTTTATACAAAGATCCAAATAAAATACAGGATGTTCACACTGTCAGAAAAGCTGATCTTTGACAATGTGCTTTCTCAAAAATATGTTTTTCTACATGGACATCAGGACACTGTTACAGGATATTCACACTGTCAGAAAAGCTGGTCTCTTACAAAACATTGTTAAACAAGGAAGCTTAGTATTGTTTCTACAAGATAAGCAATTCTCCAAAATAAGAATACAGAACAATGTGTTTCCTCAAAAATATGTTTATGCATGACTAAAAAGTGTATATAAAGAGCTGTATAAATCCAGCTATGTGAGAGGGATGGTAGGGACACAAGTCCTAAGGTAAATGTTATATCTCTCACATCATCTGTACTATATGAGAAGTAAAGTTGGAACAGTACTTTTAAGCTGTAACGTGTTTCCGTTTGGTTTATTATAAAAAGTTATTGGTTACTGCTCTCTAAAGTTGATGCTGCAAAGTATATTCTCTCATCAGTGTATATTCTGCAAGTTTCTGTATGCAACAGACTGTGAATGCAAATATAACTAGACTTTGAATTTTAGCAGAATCCAGCCAGCAAGACTGAGTGTCTTAAGAACACTTCAGATCCATCCCACAGCAAGAAGCAGCAAGCAGTAAGCAAGTAAATCTCAATATAATTTTTCAATGGCGAGGCAGCTGAGTGACTAGCTCCATATAATTTTTCAATGGCAAGCTAGCCTGCATTTGAACCTACAATCTGCATTCAAACACAGGAGGAGTGATGGTAAGCCCTGCAGAGGGTCACTTCAGTTAAATTGCAGTAACTAACATTTGTACGTATGTGTAAATCCTAAACAGAAGTATTCCAGTTTATGCAGCTTGCAGTAGTAAAGTTTTTAGACGTCTACATCTGGAGTGAGACAGAAGTTCCAGTCGCAGTGCCATAATTTCACTAAAGAAAAGGGGGATATCCACTAGCCCATCAGTCCACTGCCTGTTGTGCTTTCCCAGCTTCTCAAGTGACTTTGAAAAATTTCCAGCCATCTGCAACAACAGCCTGATCACCTGTTTTCTTGCTAACTGGTAAGACTTTTTTCTACGTCACATTTTTTAGTATGGTTGCTATTAGACAGTTTGGATATTTGACAGTCTGGATATTAGATTAGACAGTATGGATATTTTCAAATGTAAAACCTTATTAGGGCAGGTTGATAGTAAGGCATTATGCAAATGTATTAAAATATTTGACTCGTATCTCAAAGAAAACCATGTGAAATATGACAAATGTTTATTGTGTGCTTCAACAAAAACTGCATTTTGTGTATTATGCCATAAAATAATATTGCATCATATTGCTAAAAAAACAGACTGTAAAGACAGATCTGAAGAATTAACTAAGGGTAAAGTGTTTCCATTACATTCTGATGTTGAACAGTTATGTCCTGTCACCACATGTGAGTCAAATCAGTTACTGATAAAACCCCTAGTACATTTTGTTACAAAGGAATGTAGTAAACTTCTAAAAGACAGACACAATGAGTTCAGGAAGCTTAGACAAGTTATACACACATCTTTTCAAAAGTGCATAGGAGTTTCAAATTCAGCAGAACAGCTTACTAAAGAATGTCAGAAAGACCATGTAACATTACTGGAAATTCAACAGCAGTTGCAGGATAAAGGAAATAAATTAGCTGAACTGACAGAGACTGGGAACTTCCTGCATACACAGCTAATCTGTGCAAAAGAAATATATTTTATAATATGTTTATGTTTTGAAAATGGTTAAACATACATGGTAGGATGGTAGGATCTGATGTCTGGACAAATCATTCTTAAATGTTTTACTTTCATTCAGTTAAAGCAAGACATCTATCAGTACTACAGTAAAGTAAAGCATATGAATGCCATTCATTAGCATAGTCAAAAGGTAAACAAAACTGTTCTAGTGTATAAAAATTAAATGAAAATAGTTAATAGGAGTAAAGATTTAAAGTCACAAGACTGACATGCTTGTATAAAGATATACAGATACAAGACAAACATGCAGTGTGTTCTTTTCATATAGAGTACATCTGTTACAATACACAAGAATAACAGTCAGACAACAGCAAATATAAATAATATAGATATAAATGTGTTGGTTAAACTAATATCTATTTTGTTTTTTACAATTTGTTTATAATTATATAGTAACACCAAACAGTTAAAGTTCTGAATTTTAAAAAGAAAATCACAGATGGTATTATTCAAACAGTTCTTGTAAAATTAATGGCAAGACAGTTAAATAGTTAAATAAATAAATAAAAAAAAAATACTGAAATCCATGTAAGGTAATTGTAAAATAATGTCTATTTATGTTGTATAAATGCATAGTTATGCAAATCACAATCACATTAAAGGAAAAATGCTAAAAGAATTAACTATAGTTTATAGAATATAAAATGTGAGCTCAGACCTTCCTAGACTGAATGAATAGTTACAGGAAATGCTGGAAAGATAAGATAAACAACAAGACTGATTGCCAGATAAATAGCTTAAGTTTTTCTAAAGCATCATTGTTATTAAAACATAATTGTTAAAATAAGCACAATCCAAACACCAAATGCGTGAATTTCCAGAGGCAATAAAACGAAAGTGAAGTGCTCAACAAATCAGAATGCACTCATAAAAATAAATTTGATATTTATTCCAACGAGTAAGCGCTTTCGCCAAAGGCTTCTTCAGACTATTAAGAGTCTGAAGAAGCCTTTGGCGAAAGCGCTTACTCGTTGGAATAAATATCAAATTTATTTTTATGAGTGCATTCTGATTTGTTGAGCACTTCACTTTCGTTTTATTGCCTCTGGAAATTCACGCATTTGGTGTTTGGATTGTGCTTACTTTTACGTATAGCGTGAGTTTCCTGCCTCGACTGATAGCAGCCCTGCATTTGGTTTTGTGTTTATAATTGTTAAAATGTTTACAGGCAACACTATTTAGTAATTGTAATAAAATGTCACAATTGTGCATATATGTCACTGATAATCTGTTTGCAAGTAAATGTTAAAAGGACAAAAAAAAACTCAATTGCATCAAGTACAGCCAGCAAATGGGCTATAGTATATATACAGTTCAAATCAATTGTGCAGGAGGGTGTAAATGCCTACTAGTGGTAGTAAACAGCAAAAGCTTTATAAAAAAATTATCAAATCAGACAAAAGTTCATAATTTAATAAAATAAATGTATAACCATAGTGTTAGGCTGACATACATTCTATTCTCACAGCATAGGGCAGGTAAACAGTGCTGAAGTACTACAGGGGGAGAGGGGTACTTTCTCAGTTTTACACTGACTGTATAAGAGGGAGGGACACTTTCTCAGTTTTACACTGACTGTATAAGCAATACTACACAAGGGTCTGAAATAAAGCTACAGAAAAAATAAACAACAAGGGTCTGAAATAAAGCTACAGAAAAAATAAACAGCAAGGGTCTGAAATAAAGCTACAGGAAAAATAAACAACAAGGGTCTGAAATAAAGCTACAGAAAAAATAAACAACAAGGGTCTGAAATAAAGCTACATAAAAATAAATAATAAGGGTCTAAAATAAAGCTACAGGAAAAAAAAATATCTCATTCCTTCTTGACAATACTCTTTTAGGGAGAGGAAAAAACAGGTATTAGTGTATTAGAAATACTGGTAAACTGGATTAAACCTGACAGGATAAGATATTTTACAAGTTGTTAATAGCTATCATAATGGTTATTATTGTATTGTTTAGTATTAAATTGTATTTACAACCTGTTAAACTGTAAAGCTATACAAGAGATAGTTTAAAAAACAAGAGATGATTTAAAATTGATAAAGCTATACAAGACAGAATAAAGATATGCAAAATGCATAAATGTTTCTAATAGCAAGAATGGTCACTATTTTTAATATGTTTTTGGCAAAACAATGTTGGTATAAAAAGCATGAATATTTTTAATAATTGTTGAGTATGTAGTTTAAAATAACAGGACATATGAATTTGGTATAAATTCCACTAGATATTTCTAAAGAGACAAACATTTTCCAAGATTTTGCTCAATATTAATGTTATTAAATTTGTAAGATTAGACTAAATGTACTTTGTAGTCTTTGTATGTACAAATGTAGAAAATTTCAGTACAAATGATAGTCTTTGTATGTACAAATGCAGAAAAATTCAGTACAAATGAAATTAATGTCTAGTAATGAATATGTGTGAAAAAAACATATTTAAAAAAGTGGGTCCAGGGTACCTACTAGATTGAAATGCATGAACAGCAAACAGTCTATGTAAATACATACTGTACAGGATACATCGTAATAAGTTCAAAAGTAATTTGTCAAGTTGTAATATCACTGGTTTTACCCCAGTAAAATAATTGCTTTCAAATATTTATTATCTAAGCCCAGTTCAGTATTTTACCAAGATGATAATGGGCAGTTCAAAGACATGACCACAATGTGATGGTTAAAATGACATTGAAATTGTGTGTTTTCAGTAGTGTATAAATGCTTACAGTAGCACATAGTTATTGTCTCATAGTTAATTTAACAGCTGCAAAGAGTTAATGAAACAGTTCTAAGTCATAAATTAAATTATGTGATTGCAAAAGAATAAATTGATCATGTTAAAAAATAAAAAATAAAAAAATAACATTAAAGCAGACACAGCTCATAACTGATAAATTATTTTCACAGAATGGTCTGCAAAAGAAAAAGTTGTTAAATACATTCAGTTTTGGTAGTAATACTTTAATATCATTGTATTAACTATGTAAAATTGCATTTTGATTTGTTGTATCAAGCTAAAGGTTTGTTTCTTGTGTTTTCTATATAAAATGTTTTGAGTATGTTTAAAAACAGAGGGAATTGTTAGATTTTATTAATATAATGCTGAAATTAATTGTGTTGTAAATATGCTGAAAGAAAAGGCTTGCTTAAATGCAGAAACAAAGTTTAGTAATATGTGATCAGCAGTCATACTAAATGACCATGGCTTGGAAAAGGAATCTGCTGAATGGACATTCTTCCCTTACAGACTCAAAACAGGATGTATGCAAGAGCAAAAATACAAAATCTGCTTTTAAAGAATGGACATTTTTCCCTTACAGACTCAAAACAGGATGTATGCAAGAACAAAAATGCAAAATCTGCTTTTAAAGAACAATGACATGTTTTTCTGCATGGAAAAACAGGATATGACACAAGAACAGATGTTTTTATACAAAGATCCAAATAAAATACAGGATGTTCACACTGTCAGAAAAGCTGATCTCTGACAATGTGCTTTCTCAAAAATATGTTTTTCTACATGGACATCAGGACACTGTTACAGGATATTCACACTGTCAGAAAAGCTGGTCTCTTACAAGACATTGTTAAACAAGGAAGCTTAGTATTGTTTCTACAGGATAAGCAATTCTCCAAAATAAGAATACAGAACAATGTGTTTCCTCAAAAATATGTTTATGCATGACTAAAAAGTGTATATAAAGAGCTGTATAAATCCAGCTATGTGAGAGGGATGGTAGGGACACAAGCCTTAAGGTAAATGTTATATCTCTCACATCATCTGTACTATATGAGAAGTAAAGTTGGAACAGTACTTTTAAGCTGTAACGTGTTTCCGTTTGGTTTATTATAAAAAGTTATTGGTTACTGCTCTCTAAAGTTGATGCTGCAAAGTATATTCTCTCATCAGTGTATATTCTGCAAGTTTCTGTAAGCAACAGACTGTGAATGCAAATATAACTAGACTTTGCTAGACTTTGAATTTTAGCAGAATCCAGCCAGCAAGACTGAGTGTCTTAAGAACACTTCAGATCCATCCCACAGCAAGAAGCAGCAAGCAGTAAGTAAGTAAGATCAAAATATTTTTTCACTAACAACATTCATCATTACACCATCAATTTCCAGCTTCATAAATGTCACTCTGTCTAACATTCTTTTCACCTCCAAAATACTCTTAGCACACTGTTCCTTCAGGATAACCCCTACGCCATTTCTCCTCCCATCCACACCATGATAAAACAATTTGAACCCACCTCCAATACACCTAGTCTTGCTCCCCTCCCATGTGGTCTCTTGCACACACAATATACCAACCTTCCTTCTGTCCATTATATCAGCTAGCTCTCTCCTTATACCAGTCATACTGCCAACATTCAAAGTTCCGACCCACACTATCACAGTCCTAGCCTTTACCTGCCTTCGGGTATGCCTTACCCCTCTTCACCTCCTTCGGCCAACAGTAGCCCAATTTCTGCCAGCACCCTGTTGGCCAACAGTATTGGTGGTGGTGATTGTTGTTAACCTGAGCCTCGACTGATCTGGTATGTATATCTGAACTGTTGTCCGCATGTATGATTTGGAAAAATTTTATGCCGGACACCCTTCCTGACACAACCCTCCCCATTTATCTGGGCTTGGGACCGGTACAAAGAAATGCACTGGCTTTTGAATCCCCAATGGCTGGGTTTGAGCAATGCTAAGTATTGCTCCTTAGTTTCTTGAAAGAACTGAATAAATATTCATAGTTGTGTTTGGCTTCTGAAAGCTAGTCTAACTTCATGGGCTGCATATGTTTTTCTGGGGTCCATATTTCAATTTCTTAACTAGCTGTTTGATTTTTTTCCTTAATTTGGTCTTCTATTCAGACATATATCTTTAGGAGTTTCTTCCTTTGACTATACAGTTTCTCAATGCTTATGAACCAACACATCAATTTGATTTTAAACTTCTCCATTTGTTTAGGTCTAGTTGGGACTGACAAGTTAATACATTTTTCTGTGGATGAGTTGAACAAGTTTTCATACCTTTTTCCAGTACCAACATTAACATAAATTGAGAGAACTTATCACAGAATTGTTGGAAATGTGATTATATGAAGTTCTTGAATTCTGTGATATTCACTTCTAATGGTTTGAAGATTTTGATGAAAAATATTAATTATTTGTGATCTGATATAATCAGTAAGGTAAATACTTTGGGGATGGTACATATAGATGCTATGTTTGTTAGGACTATAACACCACAAACTTCAGTTGTTTTCCAAGCCCAATAAGGCAACCTCAATAGCGAATTACATAAAGAATAAAAAATTATTTTAAAACATTTTTTATATTTTTTAAAAATATATGTGATACATGATAAACATTGAAAGTATTTAAGTTAGGAGAAACATTTTTTTTGTTAATAGGTATATTTATATTTGTATATGATTAGGTTTTTATATAATCTTTATATATAATGTAAATTATTATGTTGATGTATGAAAGGCTATGAACTTTATGAATATATATGACAAGTACTATGGTTTTAGGCTGTTGTATCTTTTAATATGACGTCATAATTAATTAATTAAGTTAATTAGGTGTTGTGTCTATTTAAGTAAGGGTGGGAACTTAGACAGTGACTCTGGTGATGTTTCCGTGGTAGGAAATGAAAGCGCTAAGTTTGTTTTGTTTGTGTGGATACTTGTGAATAATTAAATAAACTGTCTGTATTCTGTACATAATTCACTATCGAGGTTGCCTTATTGGGCTTGGAAAAAAACTGAAGTTTGTGGTGTTACTGGGTTTTCTTCTTCAGTTGTTCCATTTTGGATTATTTGTTAGGACTATATCAACTATATATTATCATCTAGTTGGTCCATGGTTTAGGGAGTTATTTTTTTAATATAGTGTAAGTATTTTAGTGCATATCCTAGGCTGGTGGTTTAGGGCCCTCAGTTTATCATTGCAAACTTAAAATCGCTTTGGATAACAGCATTCCTACTTATAGGAAGTTCATCAAGAATATTTAGGAATGTTATATGATTTTGTGGAGACATAAAAGGGATGCTCTAACATGATATGATCTGGTAGCTGTTCCTATTTGATGTGATTTTAATCTCTATAAGCAACTCTTGCAGGTTTCTAAGTCTCTTTGATGAGTTAATAGGGCCTAAATCTAATAGGAATATACCACCTCAGTTTTCATCAGGTGTAAATGATTGGTACTAGGCGAGAACTCTTTAGTCTATTAAACCACTTTTCTCTAACAACACTTACAATATACTATTTCCTGGAATTCTTCCAGCTATATTATTGTTAATCTGTGCTGATGTGCTTGGTTTCCACTAAGCCTTACTCTTCCTACATCATTGATGCTTAGACAAGGATTTTTAGCTGTTTAAGCATATGATAATTTAGTATGGGTATGAGAGGTGTGCAGTGCTGGTGAGAGATTCTCACAGGATGTGACTGATTGCGAAAGGGTGGCCTTGAATTAGTACTTGCATCTGTTCCAAACAGGCAATGAATAGTTAACTAAAAGGTCATAATCTGTAAGCACCAGGCCATTTTTACATTGTTTTAGTATGCCATGTGCTATGAGACCAGTGACAGAGGGAAAACTTTCTGGCAAACTTAATTTTGGACAAAGGCTGTGAGCGGTATTAAGGAAGAATAAGAGAAGATAACAGCATTTTGATTGCTGGATTAAATTATTTGCTCATAGAAAAATAACAAGTGTAGATTACATTTGGTTTTGGCACTGAGATAACAGAATACAATAACTAGTCTAGTCTAGATTGAGTATAAGATCAGCAGTTTAGCAAACATTAAGGGATAACAAAAGAAGATAATACCATTTTTGACACCTAGTTAAAATAGTCATTCAAGATAAAATTATAAACAGATCAAATTTGGTTTAAGCACCAAAAAAGCAGTATGCCATAAATAGTTTTGTTGAAATCAGCTTTGAGGTTGGCTTAGAAGTGCAACTGTGTGCTGCTGCTGCGATACTATGCAATTTGAACAGCTCTAACTAGAAGTTGGGATTAACTAAGGTACCTAGGACAGCGTTTATAACTGAAAGTGCTCAAGTCTGTCAAATACAGCATTGCACAGTACAGCAAGGAGCACCACCCAGCACAGTTAAACTAAGGAGATAAAGTGAAAGTACTAGTATGAAAGCATCTTGAACTTCAGCCAACAATGTCCACCCCTGAGAAATAGCAGAAAATTATCCTCTGCCACTAAATAACCACTAAAGCCCTCAGCAAGCTAACACCCTGACCAGAAAACCAACTGAAACTGCAATTTAATGTAAATATGTGTGTGGGGGCGGTGGCTGGTGGAAAAGCACTGGGGAAACACTTAGTTTAACACACTGGAGATAGTATGTAACACAAAAACAGCCTGGTGACTGTTGTAAACATACTATTAACTTCAGGCAAAATAAAGCGTAAAGTGAAAATTAAAGTGAACATGGGGGAAGGATAGAACAACATAAGGAGTAGTTAAACAAAATGAAGATCATATCTAATACAATAACTGACAGGCAAATGTTCTAAATGCAAGAGAAGAAGCTTTCATCAAATAAACTACAATAAAAATTCAGTAAAAAAAGCTATAAATACAGAAAGCAGTATGTGAAGTTAAGTGCAATGTAATACAAGTGCTTCCATGCTTTTTTTCTTGAGGCATGTGCTTAAAAAGCCAAAATGCATACACTTATACCTAAAAGTGTCATTACTGTACAGCACCAAATACTTTGCCTTTTACAATGCAGAATTCACACCCAGCCCAGTGGTGCAGAGCTAGGACATCTCTCTATGCTGTTGGCAACCATAGTCCACAAGTGGACTCTGGCTGTGAGTAGGGCTGGCTAGGGTGAGTAGTATGAAGCAGCCATTGGCAAGGTCTTCATAC
>NC_056726.1:1917657284-1917664784 GCF_019279795.1 Protopterus annectens
CCTCACTAAAGAACCACATAGGTTCAAAGGTGTAGAGGTATCGGTCAGCTCAGTCTTTGTTTATGCCATTTTCTTGCCTCTGGCTATTTTCTTAATACTTGTTTCAGTACTTCTGATTTTTCTACCTCTAAACAAGAACAATGAAGAACAGAGATTAATAGATTTGCCCCATACAGGTATTTTAATTCCATACAAAAATACTGTTCTGCTACAGTAACATTATTTCTACACTTGCTTCTACTAAAACATAATCTAAGCAGGGTTACAATTGTTAGATGCAATTTATCACTTTGATTTTCAAGCCACTGTTAATATTCTTTGAAACCTAGTTGAAGATTTCATTTCATTTCATCAACTACAGGTGGTGAAAGGAAATTATCATGTTCCTGTTTGATTCTTTTTCAAACAGGATATGAAATGAAATTGCAGTAGGATACATCAGCTTTTTATTACTTGCTTTGTCTTATTTTGAATATATATACACTCACGTGTGTGTGTGTGTGTGTGTGTGTGTGTGTGTGTGTGTGTGTGTGTGTGTGTGTATGGAAGCATGCTTGTTTATAAACTTATGTTTATTTCTGTGTGTGTGTGTGTGTGTGTGTGTGTGTGTGTGTGTGTGTGTGTGTGTGTGTGTGTGTGTGTGTGTGTGTGTGTGTGTTTGTGTATGCATGAGAAAAAACACAAGCACGTTATTTTCAAAATGTAATGCTGTCAAAGCATATCCTGTACATTAAAAACTGTTTTTATAAAGAATTTATATATGTTTTGCTAAAGTGTAATGTTATTCAATTTATGGCTGTAAACTGTCAGACATGATGCAGAAGTTACATCTCACACAAAAAGAGCACTGTTTTCGACATCAGATTTTCAGCAGCATTGTTTTTCTGTTATGGTCTATGATGTGTACAGCATTAGGCATGTAGTTTGCACCATAATAGCAAGATTTGTAGCAGATACAGAAAAACAACACAAGGTACTATTATATTCCTTAAAAATGAAGGTATCGCTTAAAAACACTGCCAGTAAGTGAGGATTTATTTAAAACAACAATAAAAGCATTTTGTGTGCAGTTACTTCAGGTTATGAGCATGGAAAATGCCTGTCCAGAGTTTCACGTCAACAGGTTGACAAATGTCTGAAATGCTGGGAATTTTGTAATGAACTGGAAAACAACTGTGGTGCCAAAGTTCTCTGCAGCAGTAATCCACAAAATGAATGAGGCTGTCATGAGGACAGATATGTCTGGGATAGAGCCCCTGAAGTAATGGGTGCTAACCCATGGACGTACTCACAAAAGGAAACAAAATCAGCATATAACACTCTACTTGACATTAGTGGTATATGGGTAAACAAGAACTTTTGAGTATTCTGGAAGTTGCAGTAGTGACGTTGGAGAATAAGTAGTCAATAAGCACGCTGACCAAACCAAATGGATCTATTTCTTTTAGCAAGAGTATGCTTGTCTGGGACGTATACTACTGTCACATTGTCGCTGAGGTGAAATAAACAGCAAAATGTCTTGGGAATATTATGTGTGTAATCCCTTAAGGGTGTAGAAAAATTCTCAAGACTGCTGATATAGCCCTGGATTCTCCTCAGTAAGTGAAAATACTGTGACAGTTATGAGGCTTGCCTGAGACTGCATGGAATGATGTACACTGTAGTACATAAACCATTACTATGGGCATTATGTAGCTTGACTAAGACAAAATCTCGGTGGCAGCTAACCCGTGACCCCTAGAAAGACATTACTTACTGAATATGCAAATATGTCAGTTAGCTTAAGAAATATCTATGATCTGCAGGTAATTCAAAGTGTTCAAGACCATATGATATGACCCTGTGAAAATATAACATTTTTATCGTGAAAGATTTGTCTGCAACAATCTCAGACATCTTCAATCATGTGCTTTGACCTTTCTTCTATGTACTAACTATTGCCAGTTCTTTAATGACTCAAATATGAAAAAAAAAAGCCAAGAAGCTCACTTTTTTAAAAGTCAGCAGATAGCCAAAATATAAAAATAAAAAGGAAATATTATCTCAAGGAAACCACAGAGCCCTACACTGTAATTACAACAGATTATAACAAAGTTCCACAGAAGCTCACACCTTACACAGTCCTTCAAGTAAATTAAAAACAGAAACAGGATAATGACAAACTTAAAAACTCAAATGATTAAAACAATTGATTTCTTAAAAGCAGAAAATGTCACTTGCGCTGTAATGGTCTCAGTTTTAAAATAGGGTTTAACCTGTCTGTCCATTTAGAGGAGGTTGTCTGCTCTCAAAATGTTTATCCATTTATATTCATTAGCTTTGTATAACTGAATCTAAATTTATGTGCATTATTAGTAGCTTCAATATGCCTAAATAGAGAATTGTTTGATATCTGACTCACCTAGAGAAACAGAGGGTGACTACAGCAGCCGCAACAGTTGCGAGGATGTTGTGAATGGAATGGCATTGATGGTATCTGCTCATATTGTCGTGAACAGTATAAAGGTCAGGTCATGTTATATTTACATTTACTTTAATTATATTAGGTTGATTAATAAAATTAATGTAATTCATATTTAACATGGTACAATGTTCTGTTTTTCTTTGTCTCATTAGGTTATTTTTGTCACACGTCTGTATATACTTCGTGTATGTGTGCACCATGAAAACTTTGCTGACTGTTATCTAGCAAAGTAGTTCAGTTTTTCATGATCTAACCTTATGAGTTATCTTAATTACTTAATTTTGTTAATTTAACTGGACATGGCTACAAATGAGTGCAGTTTCTATTAAAAAATCTGAGTTTTGAATCAGGTGTAGAACTACCGCAACATCAGTATGAACAAATGCAATATTTTTGGCTTAAGCAAATTTATTTCATTTATGCTATTTTTACTTATTTTAGTTTTATTTGCTACCAAGGTAAACTGCTGATTTGACTAGAACATTTTCAGGTTTATCTGATGGAGAATCGATGATTAAAAAACAATAGCAGTTCTAAAGCTTTCATCACAGAATTAAATAATTACATTTTTTATCATGGTTACAATGATGGAGAAAGTAACGCAAAATGCTGGAACAAATTGTATGGAGAAAATTAAATACTGGTCTCAAAATAGTAAAAGGACTGCAGCATTTGTAATTCTTTATAATATATTTAATTGTGTATAGCAAGTGAAGTAGTGGGTAGTAAGAGAAAGAAGAGCAGGTACAGGAGATATATTAGCATAGTAAGACATTTAATAAGAAAGGAATGCTGAGGAGAAGCAAGGTAGAAAATAGGCTTTAATTATTTTGCAAAGGACTTCAACTTTGGGAAAACTAGAGAGCCTAGTAAGGTTTGGAGAAGTAGAGTATGCCCCTTAGTTTTGGCCTGAACTTCTGAGAAGTATTTACCAAACAGTAGGGAGCCCAGCAGTGACCCTTTTGGTACCACGTTGGTGACCGATCTGCTGGATGATGTGGAGTTACCCACTTTGATAGTGTGTGATCAGTTTGTGAGCCTGTTGACAATGCATCTTACAACAAAGGGATTTACACTCAGTTTGCTAAGTTTATCACTAATGCCTGAATGTGGGATTATGTCAAAGTATTTTGCTAAGTCACAGTATGCTGTGTGCACAGATTTGTCCTAGTCAATGAACCTGTTCCCATATTCAAAGAAATACACCAGGTTTAACATGCAGGATCTGCCTTTGATGAAGCCAAATTGGGTCAGATCCAGGGTTTGAAGGTCACCTATGTCTTTATTTATGAGGTCCATGATGATACATTCCATGGCTTTACAAATGAGAGTGGTCAGACTTATAGGTCTATAATTTCCTGGTTATATTGCTAAGCCACCTTTGTGGAGAAGAATAACTGTTGCTGTTCTTCATTCCACAGGAACAAAGCCAGTGGTTAGGGTATGATTGATTAGGGTACTTAATGGTAATGCTAGTTCATGTTTTAATTTGTTTAGAAGACAGCCTGGGGTGCTGTCTGTTCCCATTAGGCTGATTTTTTTTGCATTAGACAAGGCTTTAATAACCTGGTCTTCAGATATGTGGAGGTGGGGGAGTTGAGGGTAAGGTTTGTGATAAATTTTTTGGAGAGGATAAGGGAGTGAAATTTTTGCCAAATCTGTACTCTAATGGGTGTGTTATCTCTGTAGGATCAGTAGGTGTGACACCTTTCATCACTAGTTCAGCACCTGCTTGGGTCCTACCTTTTAAGCTATGGGAATAGCCATAAAAGGCCTTATGATTATCCTTGGCTGTGACTGCTAAGTTTTTCCTCAAGTTATCCTTAGATGATTTGACATGTTGTCTTATTTGCCTGTTGAGGATGAGGAGGGTGCTTTTCCATTGTTAGGGCCTTGCCTTAATTTTCTTAGACAGCAACTTTTTGCCTCTGTTGTAAAGTTTGTTCTTGCTGGTGTCCATCAGGGAAGCTTTGTTTTACTTCATAGGTTCATAGGTTCATAGGTGTTTACTAGGCTAATGACCACAAGGGGCTTTTAGGTGTAGCCATGCATCCCGAATCTTTGACAAGTTCTAACACCCTTGAATAGTGTAAGCATGGGCCTAGGAGATGATCCATTTACAGGTTACTGTTTGCATTAGAGACATAGGTGCCAAACCAAGGATGAATTTCCATTTTGCCATCCAGTTGTCCAAGTTGCACTTGAATTGGGTTAGGGAGGAACTCTGCTTTACAATGATGGGGAGCCTGTTCCATAGATGGGGTAGTCTCTGGGATACATATGTATGTCTCCAGCAGGTCCTATATATATATCACAGGCAAAGTTTAAGTCTGTAGAATGGGTAATTCTTGTAATGTTTGTTTTGTGGATATGCAGAAGGTCCATCAGAGTGGGGTCTGACAATGCACTGTATACCAGGCATAGATCTCCCCTCAAAAGCCTGTACTTGCAGCTCTGGCTTTGATTTTCTCTGGAACAGCCAAGTCTATACACCTATACAAATGATTGTACAGGGCTTTAGTGTAAGCTTTGGTGTAATTACCACTTCTAGTTGAGGGTGAGGCTTG
This sequence comes from Protopterus annectens, assembly GCF_019279795.1. NCBI lineage: Eukaryota > Metazoa > Chordata > Ceratodontiformes > Protopteridae > Protopterus > Protopterus annectens. The sequence continues at coordinate 1,917,662,316 of NC_056726.1, forward strand.
CAATGCATTTATACCTACCCGTAGGAGGGTATAGTTTGTTTTAGTGAAGTGGTTTAGTCTGACATCACCCTTTGTGAGTTCTGGAGTCAGTCCCAATTTGAAGGTAACTGATTTGTGGTCAGATTTAACTAATGATGGTCCGACAGTTGTGATGGTGCATCTGTTTGTCATGTTAGTGAGGACCAAATGTAGTGTGTTTGTTCCTGGTGTTGGGGTTTGAACAATTTGTTCCAGGGCATTTGAGTTAACAAAGTCAAGGAACTTTTGTGCTAGTGAGTTAGGGCTAGATTAGGTTTCCCAGTTGATGGTGGAATAACTGAAATCCCCCATGACCAGAGTGTTTGGTAGTGTTTGGATTGACTCCAGTTTGGTCAAGTAGGCCTCATTTATTCATTTATTTCATTTTACATTTGTTGACCAGGATAGTCCAACTGGATATCTGTCCATTTTCAGCAGAGGCCCAGGGAGAAAAGCTCCAGATAACACAGATAAAACATAACAGATATGAGTCAAACATATTCATAAGGCTGTCTAGTAGGTACTTACAATATACACAGTGTATAATAGTATACACAAATAACAGGTTGCAGCAAGCTATTATAAGCAAGAGATGCGTACAATATTAATTTAAATAAGGCATTGAATAAGTAGTGATTAATCAGGGTTAGTACAGGGACAAAGCCAATGCTCCTTAACATACTGTTTGAGGTCTTTTATGAAGAGACTTAAAGAAGGTTCGAGGGTAAGGTTACATGGAAGTGAATTCCAAGTTTTACCAGTGACGTTGGCAAACAGGGAGTCACCGGCTGAGTTAATGGCTTTGTGGGTTTGGACCAACAGTTTCTTGGATGATTGTAATTGCCTTGAATTACTGTATGGTTTTATGATATTTCTTTTTTTTCAAAACAAGTTTATTGTTTTAACATATAAGAGAAATATCATAACAATTTTATACAAATAATTAAAAATAGGTATTATTATAATATTCAACAAAACAACTAAAGTATTTACAAAGACATCCACTACAATCAGATCAATTAATTAAACTAAAATACTGTGCTATTGAAATTAGAATTTTTTAACAAATTTTGTAAATTATCCCATACAATAAAGTGTGATGTTTTTCTAGTTGTTCTCATTCTAATTGTGCTTATTTCCATATGACACATTATATTCATAACATTTTTAAATTCATTGAACGAAGGAGGTGTATCTGAAATCCAATTTCTAGTTATTATTTTCCTAGCCACTGCTAGGATAGACCATAACAAGGGAAGCTTAATCTTTTTAACACATTGAGGTACAGGTGTGTTGAATAATATAAGAGACTTAGAAATAATGAAATTATCTGTAACAAGAGCCTGCAAAAATTCATTAATTGACTTCCAGTATTCTTTCAACTTCATACAGTCATAAAACATATGAGCCCAGTCAGCATTAATTTCTACATTACATCTCTTACATAGATTATCTTTATTATTAATTTTATTCATCATCAAAGGTGTATAAAAAGATCTATGTAAAAATTTCCATGTATAAAGTCTCCAGACAATGGAAGATGTAGTTCTATAAGCAGATTCCAATATATATTGTTTATCTTGTTGAGTTGGTGGGTCCCCATTAATAGAGGTGAAATAATTCCAGTATGAATCTACATTGTAAAAAGTTTCTTGTCTGATAATTTTATGTATATATGAAAGTTTACCTTTATCAGAAACTTTATGCTGTAAATTTATTATCAAGTAATCAATCAGTTTTGGAATAGATTCTTTAACTGTTATAGACATTAGATCTATTCTATCAATGAGATGTTGTCTAAAGATCTGAACCTCTAACCAACAAGTTTCTCTTAGATCAAATTCTTGTTTTAAGAAATCTAGATTTTTAACTTTATTATCAGATATCAGCTGATACCAGTACTTTAGATTATTATCTATAGCTAAATGAGCTCCTTCAGAAGTAGATGACATAAGCATACCCTGAGTATAAATTATAGGAATACAATAAAATTCCATTCCCTATACTTAGGGTGCATGAATATAAAGTTACGATAACTAATAATAATATTTAATGGGTAACAGACCATATGTTTAGGTGTAATAGGTGAAGTACAAAATTCCTTTAGCAACCACAACATGGAGTTATTTATAATCATATTTTTATGTGTTAAGGAGATTTTCATGAAGTGCATACTAATTAGCTCCCAATAATCTTTCCATTTTGCGACATATGACCGATCTATTAATAAAGTAATAACTTTTATAATAGAAGAGATAATATATAAATTAAAGTCTGGAAAAGAAATACCCCCTTGAGACCAGCTATTAGTATGTTTCTTTAATGCAATCCTAGGTCTATTAGGTGCCCATAAGAAATTTAACATTAGTGTATTCAGTTTCTTGATAGTTATTTTTGTAGGTGAAAGTATTATTGATTGTATTAAGTATAAAATCTTGGGGAATATTATCA